>NW_026870634.1:0-124045 GCF_963576545.1 Limanda limanda
GCTTTTTTGGAAGAAATGGTTAAATTCTTGAATTTTTCATCACACATCATCCCAAATGTCACTAAACAGTGAAACGGGGAGATATCCTTCATCATGCAAAGGAGATATGCCTTTTTTGGAAGAAATGGTTAAATTCTTGAATTTTTCATCACACATCATCCCAAATGTCACTAAAACAGCTGGAAAGGGGGAGATAAGCCTTTTTTGGAAGCATTGATTAAGATTTCTGACTTTTTCATCACATGTCAGCCCAAGTGTCAGAAAAGCGCTGGAACAGGGAGATATGCCTTTTTTGGAAGAAATGGTTGAATTCTTGAATTTTTCATCACACATCACCAAATGTCACTAAACAGCTGGAAATGGGGAGATAAGCCTTTTTTGGAAGCAATGGTTAACATTTTGACTTTTTCATCACATGTCAGCCCAAGTGTCAGAAAAGCGCTGGAAACAGGGAGATATGCCTTTTTTGGAAGAAATGGTTGAATTCTTGAATTTTTCATCACACATCATCCCAAATGTCACTAAACAGCTGGAAACGGGGAGATAAGCCTTTTTGGAAGCAATGGTTAACATTTTGACTTTTTCATCACATGTCAGCCCAAGTGTCAGAAAAGCGCTGGAAACAGGGAGATATGCCTTTTTTGGAAGAAATGGTTAAATTCTTGAATTTTTCATCACACATCATCCCAAATGTCACTAAACAGCTGGAAACGGGGAGATAAGCCTTTTTTGGAAGCATTGGATAAGATTTCTGACTTTTTCATCACATGTCAGCCCAAGTGTCAGAAAAGCGCTGGAAACAGGGAGATATGCCTTTTTTGGAAGAAATGGTTAAATTCTTGAATTTTTCATCACACATCATCCCAAATGTCACTAAACAGCTGGAAACGGGGAGATAGGCCTTTTTTGGAAGCGATGGTTAACATTTTGACTTTTTCATCACATGTCAGCCCAAGTGTCAGAAAAGCGCTGGCAGGGAGATATGCCTTTTTTGGAAGAAATGGTTAAATTCTTGAATTTTTCATCACACATCATCCCAAATGTCACTAAACAGCTGGAAACGGGGAGATAAGCCTTTTTTGGAAGCATTGATTAAGATTTCTGACTTTTTCATCACATGTCAGCCCAAGTGTCAGAAAAGCGCTGGAAACAGGGAGATATGCCTTTTTTGGAAGAAATGGTTAAATTCTTGAATTTTTCATCACACATCATCCCAAATGTCACTAAACAGCTGGAAACGGGGAGATAAGCCTTTTTTGGAAGCATTGATTAAGATTTCTGACTTTTTCATCACATGTCAGCCCAAGTGTCAGAAAAGCGCTGGAAACAGGGAGATATGCCTTTTTTGGAAGAAATGGTTAAATTCTTGAATTTTTCATCACACATCATCCCAAATTTCACTAAACGGCTGGAAACGGGGAGATAAGCCTTTTTGGAAGCATTGATTAAGATTTCTGACTTTTTCATCACATGTCAGCCCAAGTGTCAGAAAAGCGCTGGAAACAGGGAGATATGCCTTTTTTGGAAGAAATGGTTAAATTCTTGAATTTTTCATCACACATCATCCCAAATGTCACTAAACAGCTGGAAACGGGGAGATAAGCCTTTTTTGGAAGCATTGATTATGATTTCTGACTTTTTCATCACATGTCAGCCCAAGTGTCAGAAAAGCGCTGGAAACAGGGAGATATGCCTTTTTTGGAAGAAATGGTTAAATTCTTGAATTTTTCATCACACATCATCCCAAATGTGACTAAACAGCTGGAAACGGGGAGATAAGCCTTTTTTGGAAGCAATGGTTAACATTTTGACTTTTTCATCACACATCAGCCCAAGTGTCAGAAAAGCGCTGGAAACAGGGAGATATGCCTTTTTTGGAAGAAATGGTTAAATTCTTGAATTTTTCATCACACATCATCCCAAATGTCACTAAACAGCTGGAAACGGGGAGATAGGCCTTTTTTGGAAGCAATGGTTAACATTTTGACTTTTTCATCACATATCAGCCCAAGTGTCAGAAAAGCGCTGGAAACAGGGAGATATGCCTTTTTTGGAAGAAATGGTTAAATTCTTGAATTTTTCATCACACATCATCCCAAATGTCACTAAACAGCTGGAAACGGGGAGATAAGCCTTTTTTGGAAGCAATGGTTAACATTTTGACTTTTTCATCACATATCAGCCCAAGTGTCAGAAAAGCGCTGGAAACAGGGAGATATGCCTTTTTTGGAAGAAATGGTTAAATTCTTGAATTTTTCATCACACATCATCCCAAATGTCACTAAACAGCTGGAAACGGGGAGATAAGCCTTTTTTGGAAGCATTGATTAAGATTTCTGACTTTTTCATCACATGTCAGCCCAAGTGTCAGAAAAGCGCTGGAAACAGGGAGATATGCCTTTTTTGGAAGAAATGGTTAAATTCTTGAATTTTTCATCACACATCATCCCAAATGTCACTAAACAGCTGGAAACGGGGAGATAAGCCTTTTTTGGAAGCATTGATTAAGATTTCTGACTTTTTCATCACATGTCAGCCCAAGTGTCAGAAAAGCGCTGGAAACAGGGAGATATGCCTTTTTTGGAAGAAATGGTTAAATTCTTGAATTTTTCATCACACATCATCCCAAATGTCACTAAACAGCTGGAAACGGGGAGATAAGCCTTTTTTGGAAGCAATGGTTAACATTTTGACTTTTTCATCACATATCAGCCCAAGTGTCAGAAAAGCGCTGGAAACAGGGAGATATGCCTTTTTTGGAAGAAATGGTTAAATTCTTGAATTTTTCATCACACATCATCCCAAATGTCACTAAACAGCTGGAAACGGGGAGATCAGCCTTTTTTGGAAGCAATGGTTAACATTTTGACTTTTTCATCGAATATCAGCCCAAGTGTCAGAAAAGCGCTGGAAACAGGGAGATATGCCTTTTTTGGAAGAAATGGTTAAATTCTTCAATTTTTCATCACACATCATCCCAAATGTCACTAAACAGCTGGAAACGGGGAGATAAGCCTTTTTTGGAAGCATTGATTAAGATTTCTGACTTTTTCATCACATGTCAGCCCAAGTGTCAGAAAAGCGCTGGAAACAGGGAGATATGCCTTTTTTGGAAGAAATGGTTAAATTCTTGAATTTTTCATCACACATCATCCCAAATGTCACTAAACAGCTGGAAACGGGGAGATAAGCCTTTTTTGGAAGCATTGATTAAGATTTCTGACTTTTTCATCACATGTCAGCCCAAGTGTCAGAAAAGCGCTGGAAACAGGGAGATATGCCTTTTTTGGAAGAAATGGTTAAATTCTTGAATTTTTCATCACACTTCATCCCAAATGTCACTAAACAGCTGGAAATGGGGAGATAAGCCTTTTTTGGAAGCAATGGTTAACATTTTGACTTTTTCATCACATATCAGCCCAAGTGTCAGAAAAGCGCTGGAAACAGGGAGATATGCCTTTTTTGGAAGAAATGGTTAAATTCTTGAATTTTTCATCACACATCATCCCAAATGTCACTAAACAGCTGGAAACGGGGAGATAAGCCTTTTTTGGAAGCAATGGTTAACATTTTGACTTTTTCATCACATGTCAGCCCAAGTGTCAGAAAAGCGCTGGAAACAGGGAGATATGCCTTTTTTGGAAGAAATGGTTAAATTCTTGAATTTTTCATCACACATCATCCCAAATGTCACTAAACAGCTGGAAACGGGGAGATAAGCCTTTTTTGGAAGCATTGATTAAGATTTCTGACTTTTTCATCACATGTCAGCCCAAGTGTCAGAAAAGCGCTGGAAACAGGGAGATATGCCTTTTTTGGAAGAAATGGTTAAATTCTTGAATTTTTCATCACACATCATCCCAAATGTCACTAAACAGCTGAAAACGGGGAGATAGGCCTTTTTTGGAAGCAATGGTTAACATTTTGACTTTTTCATCACATATCAGCCCAAGTGTCAGAAAAGCGCTGGAAACAGGGAGATATGCCTTTTTTGGAAGAAATGGTTAAATTCTTGAATTTTTCATCACACATCATCCCAAATGTCACTAAACAGCTGGAAACGGGGAGATAAGCCTTTTTTGGAAGCAATGGTTAACATTTTGACTTTTTCATCACATATCAGCCCAAGTGTCAGAAAAGCGCTGGAAACAGGGAGATATGCCTTTTTTGGAAGAAATGGTTAAATTCTTGAATTTTTCATCACACATCATCCCAAATGTCACTAAACAGCTGGAAACGGGGAGATAAGCCTTTTTTGGAAGCATTGATTAAGATTTCTGACTTTTTCATCACATGTCAGCCCAAGTGTCAGAAAAGCGCTGGAAACAGGGAGATATGCCTTTTTTGGAAGAAATGGTTAAATTCTTGAATTTTTCATCACACATCATCCCAAATGTCACTAAACAGCTGGAAACGGGGAGATAAGCCTTTTTTGGAAGCATTGATTAAGATTTCTGACTTTTTCATCACATGTCAGCCCAAGTGTCAGAAAAGCGCTGGAAACAGGGAGATATGCCTTTTTTGGAAGAAATGGTTAAATTCTTGAATTTTTCATCACACATCATCCCAAATTTCACTAAACGGCTGGAAACGGGGAGATAAGCCTTTTTTGGAAGCATTGATTAAGATTTCTGACTTTTTCATCACATGTCAGCCCAAGTGTCAGAAAAGCGCTGGAAACAGGGAGATATGCCTTTTTTGGAAGAAATGGTTAAATTCTTGAATTTTTCATCACACATCATCCCAAATGTCACTAAACAGCTGGAAACGGGGAGATAAGCCTTTTTTGGAAGCATTGATTATGATTTCTGACTTTTTCATCACATGTCAGCCCAAGTGTCAGAAAAGCGCTGGAAACAGGGAGATATGCCTTTTTTGGAAGAAATGGTTAAATTCTTGAATTTTTCATCACACATCATCCCAAATGTGACTAAACAGCTGGAAACGGGGAGATAAGCCTTTTTTGGAAGCAATGGTTAACATTTTGACTTTTTCATCACACATCAGCCCAAGTGTCAGAAAAGCGCTGGAAACAGGGAGATATGCCTTTTTTGGAAGAAATGGTTAAATTCTTGAATTTTTCATCACACATCATCCCAAATGTCACTAAACAGCTGGAAACGGGGAGATAAGCCTTTTTTGGAAGCAATGGTTAACATTTTGACTTTTTCATCACATATCAGCCCAAGTGTCAGAAAAGCGCTGGAAACAGGGAGATATGCCTTTTTTGGAAGAAATGGTTAAATTCTTGAATTTTTCATCACACATCATCCCAAATGTCACTAAACAGCTGGAAACGGGGAGATAAGCCTTTTTTGGAAGCATTGATTAAGATTTCTGACTTTTTCATCACATGTCAGCCCAAGTGTCAGAAAAGCGCTGGAAACAGGGAGATATGCCTTTTTTTGGAAGAAATGGTTAAATTCTTGAATTTTTCATCACACATCATCCCAAATGTCACTAAACAGCTGGAAACGGGGAGATAAGCCTTTTTTGGAAGCATTGATTAAGATTTCTGACTTTTTCATCACATGTCAGCCCAAGTGTCAGAAAAGCGCTGGAAACAGGGAGATATGCCTTTTTTGGAAGAAATGGTTAAATTCTTGAATTTTTCATCACACATCATCCCAAATGTCACTAAACAGCTGGAAACGGGGAGATAAGCCTTTTTTGGAAGCATTGATTAAGATTTCTGACTTTTTCATCACATGTCAGCCCAAGTGTCAGAAAACCGCTGGAAACAGGGAGATATGCCTTTTTTGGAAGAAATGGTTAAATTCTTGAATTTTTCATCACACATCATCCCAAATGTCACTAAACAGCTTGAAACGGGGAGATAAGCCTTTTTTGGAAGCAATGGTTAACATTTTGACTTTTTCATCACACATCAGCCCAAGTGTCAGAAAAGCGCTGGAAACAGGGAGATATGCCTTTTTTGGAAGAAATGGTTAAATTCTTGAAGTTTTCATCACACATCATCCCAAATGTCACTAAACAGCTGGAAACGGGGAGATAAGCCTTTTTTGGAAGCATTGATTAAGATTTCTGACTTTTTCATCACATATCAGCCCCAAGTGTCAGAAAAGCGCTGGAAACAGGGAGATATGCCTTTTTTGGAAGAAATGGTTAAATTCTTGAATTTTTCATCACACATCATCCCAAATGTCACTAAACAGCTGGAAACGGGGAGATAAGCCTTTTTTTGGAAGCATTGATTAAGATTTCTGACTTTTTCATCACGTCAGCCCAAGTTTCAGAAAAGCGCTGGAAACAGGGAGATATGCCTTTTTTGGAAGAAATGGTTAAATTCTTGAATTTTTCATCACACATCATCCCAAATGTCACTAAACAGCTGGAAACGGGGAGATAAGCCTTTTTTGGAAGCATTGATTAAGATTTCTGACTTTTTCATCACATGTCAGCCCAAGTGTCAGAAAAGCGCTGGAAACAGGGAGAGATGCCTTTTTTGGAAGAAATGGTTAAATTCTTGAATTTTTCATCACACATCATCCCAAATGTCACTAAACAGCTGGAAACGGGGAGATAAGCCTTTTTTGGAAGTAATGGTTAACATTTTGACTTTTTCATCACATATCAGCCCAAGTGTCAGAAAAGCGCTGGAAACAGGGAGATATGCCTTTTTTGGAAGAAATGGTTAAATTCTTGAATTTTTCATCACACATCATTCCAAATGTCACTAAACAGCTGGAAACGGGGAGATAAGCCTTTTTTGGAAGCAATGGTTAACATTTTGACTTTTTCATCACATATCAGCCCAAGTGTCAGAAAAGCGCTGGAAACAGGGAGATATGCCTTTTTTGGAAGAAATGGTTAAATTCTTGAATTTTTCATCACACATCATCCCAAATGTCACTAAACAGCTGGAAACGGGGAGATAAGCCTTTTTAGGAAGCATTGATTAAGATTTCTGACTTTTTCATCACATGTCAGCCCAAGTGTCAGAAAAGCGCTGGAAACAGGGAGATATGCCTTTTTTGGAAGAAATGGTTAAATTCTTGAATTTTTCATCACACATCATCCCAAATGTCACTAAACAGCTGGAAACGGGGAGATAAGCCTTTTTTGGAAGCATTGATTAAGATTTCTGACTTTTTCATCACATGTCAGCCCAAGTGTCAGAAAAGCGCTGGAAACAGGGAGATATGCCTTTTTTGGAAGAAATGGTTAAATTCTTGAATTTTTCATCACACATCATCCCAAATGTCACTAAACAGCTGGAAACGGGGAGATAAGCCTTTTTTGGAAGTATTGATTAAGATTTCTGACTTTTTCATCACATGTCAGCCCAAGTGTCAGAAAAGCGCTGGAAACAGGGAGATATGCCTTTTTTGGAAGAAATGGTTAAATTCTTGAATTTTTCATCACACATCATCCCAAATATCACTAAACATCTGGAAACGGGGAGATAAGCCTTTTTTGGAAGCAATGGTTAACATTTTGACTTTTTCATCACATATCAGCCCAAGTGTCAGAAAAGCGCTGGAAACAGGGAGATATGCCTTTTTTGGAAGAAATGGTTAAATTCTTGAACTTTTCATCACACATCATCCCAAATGTCACTAAACAGCTGGAAACGGGGAGATAAGCCTTTTTAGGAAGCATTGATTAATATTTCTGACTTTTTCATCACATGTCAGCCCAAGTGTCAGAAAAGCGCTGGAAACAGGGAGATATGCCTTTTTTGGAAGAAATGGTTAAATTCTTGAATTTTTCATCACACATCATCCCAAATGTCACTAAACAGCTGGAAACGGGGAGATAAGCCTTTTTTGGAAGCAATGGTTAACATTTTGACTTTTTCATCACATATCAGCCCAAGTGTCAGAAAAGCGCTGGAAACAGGGAGATATGCCTTTTTTGGAAGAAATGGTTAAATTCTTGAATTTTTCATCACACATCATCCCAAATGTCACTAAACAGCTGGAAACGGGGAGATAAGCCTTTTTTGGAAGCAATGGTTAACATTTTGACTTTTTCATCACATATCAGCCCAAGTGTCAGAAAAGCGCTGGAAACAGGGAGATATGCCTTTTTTGGAAGAAATGGTTAAATTCTTGAATTTTTCATCACACATCATCCCAAATGTCACTAAACAGCTGGAAACGGGGAGATAAGCCTTTTTAGGAAGCATTGATTAAGATTTCTGACTTTTTCATCACATGTCAGCCCAAGTGTCAGAAAAGCGCTGGAAACAGGGAGATATGCCTTTTTTGGAAGAAATGGTTAAATTCTTGAATTTTTCATCACACATCATCCCAAATGTCACTAAACAGCTGGAAACGGGGAGATCAGCCTTTTTTGGAAGCAATGGTTAACATTTTGACTTTTTCATCGAATATCAGCCCAAGTGTCAGAAAAGCGCTGGAAACAGGGAGATATGCCTTTTTTGGAAGAAATGGTTAAATTCTTCAATTTTTCATCACACATCATCCCAAATGTCACTAAACAGCTGGAAACGGGGAGATAAGCCTTTTTTGGAAGCATTGATTAAGATTTCTGACTTTTTCATCACATGTCAGCCCAAGTGTCAGAAAAGCGCTGGAAACAGGGAGATATGCCTTTTTTGGAAGAAATGGTTAAATTCTTGAATTTTTCATCACACATCATCCCAAATGTCACTAAACAGCTGGAAACGGGGAGATAAGCCTTTTTTGGAAGCATTGATTAAGATTTCTGACTTTTTCATCACATGTCAGCCCAAGTGTCAGAAAAGCGCTGGAAACAGGGAGATATGCCTTTTTTGGAAGAAATGGTTAAATTCTTGAATTTTTCATCACACTTCATCCCAAATGTCACTAAACAGCTGGAAATGGAGAGATAAGCCTTTTTTGGAAGCAATGGTTAACATTTTGACTTTTTCATCACATATCAGCCCAAGTGTCAGAAAAGCGCTGGAAACAGGGAGATATGCCTTTTTTGGAAGAAATGGTTAAATTCTTGAATTTTTCATCACACATCATCCCAAATGTCACTAAACAGCTGGAAACGGGGAGATAAGCCTTTTTTGGAAGCAATGGTTAACATTTTGACTTTTTCATCACATGTCAGCCCAAGTGTCAGAAAAGCGCTGGAAACAGGGAGATATGCCTTTTTTGGAAGAAATGGTTAAATTCTTGAATTTTTCATCACACATCATCCCAAATGTCACTAAACAGCTGGAAACGGGGAGATAAGCCTTTTTTGGAAGCATTGATTAAGATTTCTGACTTTTTCATCACATGTCAGCCCAAGTGTCAGAAAAGCGCTGGAAACAGGGAGATATGCCTTTTTTGGAAGAAATGGTTAAATTCTTGAATTTTTCATCACACATCATCCCAAATGTCACTAAACAGCTGAAAACGGGGAGATAGGCCTTTTTTGGAAGCAATGGTTAACATTTTGACTTTTTCATCACATATCAGCCCAAGTGTCAGAAAAGCGCTGGAAACAGGGAGATATGCCTTTTTTGGAAGAAATGGTTAAATTCTTGAATTTTTCATCACACATCATCCCAAATGTCACTAAACAGCTGGAAACGGGGAGATAAGCCTTTTTGGAAGCAATGGTTAACATTTTGACTTTTTCATCACATATCAGCCCAAGTGTCAGAAAAGCGCTGGAAACAGGGAGATATGCCTTTTTTGGAAGAAATGGTTAAATTCTTGAATTTTTCATCACACATCATCCCAAATGTCACTAAACAGCTGGAAACGGGGAGATAAGCCTTTTTTGGAAGCATTGATTAAGATTTCTGACTTTTTCATCACATGTCAGCCCAAGTGTCAGAAAAGCGCTGGAAACAGGGAGATATGCCTTTTTTGGAAGAAATGGTTAAATTCTTGAATTTTTCATCACACATCATCCCAAATGTCACTAAACAGCTGGAAACGGGGAGATAAGCCTTTTTTGGAAGCATTGATTAAGATTTCTGACTTTTTCATCACATGTCAGCCCAAGTGTCAGAAAAGCGCTGGAAACAGGGAGATATGCCTTTTTTGGAAGAAATGGTTAAATTCTTGAATTTTTCATCACACATCATCCCAAATTTCACTAAACGGCTGGAAACGGGGAGATAAGCCTTTTTTGGAAGCATTGATTAAGATTTCTGACTTTTTCATCACATGTCAGCCCAAGTGTCAGAAAAGCGCTGGAAACAGGGAGATATGCCTTTTTTGGAAGAAATGGTTAAATTCTTGAATTTTTCATCACACATCATCCCAAATGTCACTAAACAGCTGGAAACGGGGAGATAAGCCTTTTTTGGAAGCATTGATTATGATTTCTGACTTTTTCATCACATGTCAGCCCAAGTGTCAGAAAAGCGCTGGAAACAGGGAGATATGCCTTTTTTGGAAGAAATGGTTAAATTCTTGAATTTTTCATCACACATCATCCCAAATGTGACTAAACAGCTGGAAACGGGGAGATAAGCCTTTTTTGGAAGCAATGGTTAACATTTTGACTTTTTCATCACACATCAGCCCAAGTGTCAGAAAAGCGCTGGAAACAGGGAGATATGCCTTTTTTGGAAGAAATGGTTAAATTCTTGAATTTTTCATCACACATCATCCCAAATGTCACTAAACAGCTGGAAACGGGGAGATAAGCCTTTTTTGGAAGCAATGGTTAACATTTTGACTTTTTCATCACATATCAGCCCAAGTGTCAGAAAAGCGCTGGAAACAGGGAGATATGCCTTTTTTGGAAGAAATGGTTAAATTCTTGAATTTTTCATCACACATCATCCCAAATGTCACTAAACAGCTGGAAACGGGGAGATAAGCCTTTTTTGGAAGCATTGATTAAGATTTCTGACTTTTTCATCCACATGTCAGCCCAAGTGTCAGAAAAGCGCTGGAAACAGGGAGATATGCCTTTTTTGGAAGAAATGGTTAAATTCTTGAATTTTTCATCACACATCATCCCAAATGTCACTAAACAGCTGGAAACGGGGAGATAAGCCTTTTTTGGAAGCATTGATTAAGATTTCTGACTTTTTCATCACATGTCAGCCCAAGTGTCAGAAAAGCGCTGGAAACAGGGAGATATGCCTTTTTTGGAAGAAATGGTTAAATTCTTGAATTTTTCATCACACATCATCCCAAATGTCACTAAACAGCTGGAAACGGGGAGATAAGCCTTTTTTGGAAGCATTGATTAAGATTTCTGACTTTTCATCACATGTCAGCCCAAGTGTCAGAAAACCGCTGGAAACAGGGAGATATGCCTTTTTTGGAAGAAATGGTTAAATTCTTGAATTTTTCATCACACATCATCCCAAATGTCACTAAACAGCTTGAAACGGGGAGATAAGCCTTTTTTGGAAGCAATGGTTAACATTTTGACTTTTTCATCACACATCAGCCCAAGTGTCAGAAAAGCGCTGGAAACAGGGAGATATGCCTTTTTTGGAAGAAATGGTTAAATTCTTGAAGTTTTCATCACACATCATCCCAAATGTCACTAAACAGCTGGAAACGGGGAGATAAGCCTTTTTTGGAAGCATTGATTAAGATTTCTGACTTTTTCATCACATATCAGCCCCAAGTGTCAGAAAAGCGCTGGAAACAGGGAGATATGCCTTTTTTGGAAGAAATGGTTAAATTCTTGAATTTTTCATCACACATCATCCCAAATGTCACTAAACAGCTGGAAACGGGGAGATAAGCCTTTTTTTGGAAGCATTGATTAAGATTTCTGACTTTTTCATCACGTCAGCCCAAGTTTCAGAAAAGCGCTGGAAACAGGGAGATATGCCTTTTTTGGAAGAAATGGTTAAATTCTTGAATTTTTCATCACACATCATCCCAAATGTCACTAAACAGCTGGAAACGGGGAGATAAGCCTTTTTTGGAAGCATTGATTAAGATTTCTGACTTTTTCATCACATGTCAGCCCAAGTGTCAGAAAAGCGCTGGAAACAGGGAGAGATGCCTTTTTTGGAAGAAATGGTTAAATTCTTGAATTTTTCATCACACATCATCCCAAATGTCACTAAACAGCTGGAAACGGGGAGATAAGCCTTTTTTGGAAGTAATGGTTAACATTTTGACTTTTTCATCACATATCAGCCCAAGTGTCAGAAAAGCGCTGGAAACAGGGAGATATGCCTTTTTTGGAAGAAATGGTTAAATTCTTGAATTTTTCATCACACATCATTCCAAATGTCACTAAACAGCTGGAAACGGGGAGATAAGCCTTTTTTGGAAGCAATGGTTAACATTTTGACTTTTTCATCACATATCAGCCCAAGTGTCAGAAAAGCGCTGGAAACAGGGAGATATGCCTTTTTTGGAAGAAATGGTTAAATTCTTGAATTTTTCATCACACATCATCCCAAATGTCACTAAACAGCTGGAAACGGGGAGATAAGCCTTTTTAGGAAGCATTGATTAAGATTTCTGACTTTTTCATCACATGTCAGCCCAAGTGTCAGAAAAGCGCTGGAAACAGGGAGATATGCCTTTTTTGGAAGAAATGGTTAAATTCTTGAATTTTTCATCACACATCATCCCAAATGTCACTAAACAGCTGGAAACGGGGAGATAAGCCTTTTTTGGAAGCATTGATTAAGATTTCTGACTTTTTCATCACATGTCAGCCCAAGTGTCAGAAAAGCGCTGGAAACAGGGAGATATGCCTTTTTTGGAAGAAATGGTTAAATTCTTGAATTTTTCATCACACATCATCCCAAATGTCACTAAACAGCTGGAAACGGGGAGATAAGCCTTTTTTGGAAGTATTGATTAAGATTTCTGACTTTTTCATCACATGTCAGCCCAAGTGTCAGAAAAGCGCTGGAAACAGGGAGATATGCCTTTTTTGGAAGAAATGGTTAAATTCTTGAATTTTTCATCACACATCATCCCAAATATCACTAAACATCTGGAAACGGGGAGATAAGCCTTTTTTGGAAGCAATGGTTAACATTTTGACTTTTTCATCACATATCAGCCCAAGTGTCAGAAAAGCGCTGGAAACAGGGAGATATGCCTTTTTTGGAAGAAATGGTTAAATTCTTGAACTTTTCATCACACATCATCCCAAATGTCACTAAACAGCTGGAAACGGGGAGATAAGCCTTTTTAGGAAGCATTGATTAATATTTCTGACTTTTTCATCACATGTCAGCCCAAGTGTCAGAAAAGCGCTGGAAACAGGGAGATATGCCTTTTTTGGAAGAAATGGTTAAATTCTTGAATTTTTCATCACACATCATCCCAAATGTCACTAAACAGCTGGAAACGGGGAGATAAGCCTTTTTTGGAAGCAATGGTTAACATTTTGACTTTTTCATCACATATCAGCCCAAGTGTCAGAAAAGCGCTGGAAACAGGGAGATATGCCTTTTTTGGAAGAAATGGTTAAATTCTTGAATTTTTCATCACACATCATCCCAAATGTCACTAAACAGCTGGAAACGGGGAGATAAGCCTTTTTTGGAAGCAATGGTTAACATTTTGACTTTTTCATCACATATCAGCCCAAGTGTCAGAAAAGCGCTGGAAACAGGGAGATATGCCTTTTTTGGAAGAAATGGTTAAATTCTTGAATTTTTCATCACACATCATCCCAAATGTCACTAAACAGCTGGAAACGGGGAGATAAGCCTTTTTAGGAAGCATTGATTAAGATTTCTGACTTTTTCATCACATGTCAGCCCAAGTGTCAGAAAAGCGCTGGAAACAGGGAGATATGCCTTTTTTGGAAGAAATGGTTAAATTCTTGAATTTTTCATCACACATCATCCCAAATGTCACTAAACAGCTGGAAACGGGGAGATAAGCCTTTTTTGGAAGCATTGATTAAGATTTCTGACTTTTTCATCACATGTCAGCCCAAGTGTCAGAAAAGCGCTGGAAACAGGGAGATATGCCTTTTTTGGAAGAAATGGTTAAATTCTTGAATTTTTCATCACACATCATCCCAAATGTCACTAAACAGCTGGAAACGGGAAGATAAGCCTTTTTTGGAAGCAATGGTTAACATTTTGACTTTTTCATCACATGTCAGCCCAAGTGTCAGAAAAGCGCTGGAAACAGGGAGATATGCCTTTTTTGGAAGAAATGGTTAAATTCTTGAATTTTTCATCACACATCATCCCAAATGTCACTAAACAGCTGGAAACGGGGAGATAAGCCTTTTTTGGAAGCAATGGTTAAGATTTCTGACTTTTTCATCACATGTCAGCCCAAGTGTCAGAAAAGCGCTGGAAACAGGGAGATATGCCTTTTTTGGAAGAAATGGTTAAATTCTTGAATTTTTCATCACACATCATCCCAAATGTCACTAAACAGCTGGAAACGGGGAGATAAGCCTTTTTTGGAAGTATTGATTAAGATTTCTGACTTTTTCATCACATGTCAGCCCAAGTGTCAGAAAAGCGCTGGAAACAGGGAGATATGCCTTTTTTGGAAGAAATGGTTAAATTCTTGAATTTTTCATCACACATCATCCCAAATATCACTAAACATCTGGAAACGGGGAGATAAGCCTTTTTTGGAAGCAATGGTTAACATTTTGACTTTTTCATCACATATCAGCCCAAGTGTCAGAAAAGCGCTGGAAACAGGGAGATATGCCTTTTTTGGAAGAAATGGTTAAATTCTTGAACTTTTCATCACACATCATCCCAAATGTCACTAAACAGCTGGAAACGGGGAGATAAGCCTTTTTAGGAAGCATTGATTAAGATTTCTGACTTTTTCATCACATGTCAGCCCAAGTGTCAGAAAAGCGCTGGAAACAGGGAGATATGCCTTTTTTGGAAGAAATGGTTAAATTCTTGAATTTTTCATCACACATCATCCCAAATGTCACTAAACAGCTGGAAACGGGGAGATAAGCCTTTTTTGGAAGCAATGGTTAACATTTTGACTTTTTCATCACATATCAGCCCAAGTGTCAGAAAAGCGCTGGAAACAGGGAGATATGCCTTTTTTGGAAGAAATGGTTAAATTCTTGAATTTTTCATCACACATCATCCCAAATGTCACTAAACAGCTGGAAACGGGGAGATAAGCCTTTTTTGGAAGCAATGGTTAACATTTTGACTTTTTCATCACATATCAGCCCAAGTGTCAGAAAAGCGCTGGAAACAGGGAGATATGCCTTTTTTGGAAGAAATGGTTAAATTCTTGAATTTTTCATCACACATCATCCCAAATGTCACTAAACAGCTGGAAACGGGGAGATAAGCCTTTTTTGGAAGCAATGGTTAAGATTTCTGACTTTTTCATCACATGTCAGCCCAAGTGTCAGAAAAGCGCTGGAAACAGGGAGATATGCCTTTTTTGGAAGAAATGGTTAAATTCTTGAATTTTTCATCACACATCATCCCAAATATCACTAAACATCTGGAAACGGGGAGATAAGCCTTTTTTGGAAGCAATGGTTAACATTTTGACTTTTTCATCACATATCAGCCCAATTGTCAGAAAAGCGCTGGAAACAGGGAGATATGCCTTTTTTGGAAGAAATGGTTAAATTCTTGAACTTTTCATCACATATCATCCCAAATGTCACTAAACAGCTGGAAACGGGGAGATAAGCCTTTTTAGGAAGCATTGATTAAGATTTCTGACTTTTTCATCACATGTCAGCCCAAGTGTCAGAAAAGCGCTGGAAACAGGGAGATATGCCTTTTTTGGAAGAAATGGTTAAATTCTTGAATTTTTCATCACACATCATCCCAAATGTCACTAAACAGCTGGAAACGGGGAGATAAGCCTTTTTTGGAAGCAATGGTTAACATTTTGACTTTTTCATCACATATCAGCCCAAGTGTCAGAAAAGCGCTGGAAACAGGGAGATATGCCTTTTTTGGAAGAAATGGTTAAATTCTTGAATTTTTCATCACACATCATCCCAAATGTCACTAAACAGCTGGAAACGGGGAGATAAGCCTTTTTTTGGAATCATTGATTAAGATTTCTGACTTTTTCATCACATGTCAGCCCAAGTGTCAGAAAAGCGCTGGAAACAGGGAGATATGCCTTTTTTGGAAGAAATGGTTACATTCTTGAATTTTTCATCACACATCATCCCAAATGTCACTAAACAGCTGGAAACGGGGAGATAAGCCTTTTTTGGAAGCAATGGTTAACATTTTGACTTTTTCATCACATGTCAGCCCAAGTGTCAGAAAAGCGCTGGAAACAGGGAGATATGCCTTTTTTTGGAAGAAATGGTTAAATTCTTGAATTTTTCATCACACATAATCCCAAATGTCACTAAACAGCTGGAAACGGGGAGATAAGCCTTTTTTGGAAGCATTGATTAAGATTTCTGACTTTTTCATCACATGTCAGCCCAAGTGTCAGAAAAGCGCTGGAAACAGGGAGATATGCCTTTTTTGGAAGAAATGGTTAAATTCTTGAATTTTTCATCACACATCATCCCAAATGTCACTAAACAGCTGGAAACGGGGAGATAAGCCTTTTTTGGAAGCATTGATTAAGATTTCTGACTTTTTCATCACATGTCAGCCCAAGTGTCAGAAAAGCGCTGGAAACAGGGAGATATGCCTTTTTTGGAAGAAATGGTTAAATTCTTGAATTTTTCATCACACATCATCCCAAATGTCACTAAACAGCTGGAAACGGGGAGATTAGCCTTTTTTGGAAGCATTGATTAAGATTTCTGACTTTTTCATCACATGTCAGCCCAAGTGTCAGAAAAGCGCTGGAAACAGGGAGATATGCCTTTTTTGGAAGAAATGGTTACATTCTTGAATTTTTCATCACACATCATCCCAAATGTCACTAAACAGCTGGAAACGGGGAGATAAGCCTTTTTTGGAAGCAATGGTTAACATTTTGACTTTTTCATCACATGTCAGCCCAAGTGTCAGAAAAGCGCTGGAAACAGGGAGATATGCCTTTTTTTGGAAGAAATGGTTAAATTCTTGAATTTTTCATCACACATAATCCCAAATGTCACTAAACAGCTGGAAACGGGGAGATAAGCCTTTTTTGGAAGCATTGATTAAGATTTCTGACTTTTTCATCACATGTCAGCCCAAGTGTCAGAAAAGCGCTGGAAACAGGGAGATATGCCTTTTTTGGAAGAAATGGTTAAATTCTTGAATTTTTCATCACACATCATCCCAAATGTCACTAAACAGCTGGAAACGGGGAGATAAGCCTTTTTTGGAAGCATTGATTAAGATTTCTGACTTTTTCATCACATGTCAGCCCAAGTGTCAGAAAAGCGCTGGAAACAGGGAGATATGCCTTTTTTGGAAGAAATGGTTAAATTCTTGAATTTTTCATCACACATCATCCCAAATGTCACTAAACAGCTGGAAACGGGGAGATTAGCCTTTTTTGGAAGCATTGATTAAGATTTCTGACTTTTTCATCACATGTCAGCCCAAGTGTCAGAAAAGCGCTGGAAACAGGGAGATATGCCTTTTTTGGAAGAAATGGTTAAATTCTTGAATTTTTCATCACACATCATCCCAAATGTCACTAAACAGCTGGAAACGGGGAGATAAGGCTTTTTTGGAAGCATTGATTAAGATTTCTGACTTTTTCATCACATGTCAGCCCAAGTGTCAGAAAAGCGCTGGAAACAGGGAGATATGCCTTTTTTGGAAGAAATGGTTAAATTCTTGAATTTTTCATCACACATCATCCCAAATGTCACTAAACAGCTGGAAACGGGGAGATTAGCCTTTTTTGGAAGCATTGATTAAGATTTCTGACTTTTTCATCACATGTCAGCCCAAGTGTCAGAAAAGCGCTGGAAACAGGGAGATATGCCTTTTTTGGAAGAAATGCTTAAATTCTTGAATTTTTCATCACACATCATCCCAAATGTCACTAAACAGCTGGAAACGGGGAGATAAGCCTTTTTTGGAAGCATTGATTAAGATTTCTGACTTTTTCATCACATGTCAGCCCAAGTGTCAGAAAAGCGCTGGAAACAGGGAGATATGCCTTTTTTGGAAGAAATGGTTAAATTCTTGAATTTTTCATCACACATCATCCCAAATGTCACTAAACAGCTGGAAACGGGGAGATAAGCCTTTTTTGGAAGCATTGATTAAGATTTCTGACTTTTTCATCACATGTCAGCCCAAGTGTCAGAAAAGCGCTGGAAACAGGGAGATATGCCTTTTTTGGAAGAAATGGTTAAATTCTTGAATTTTTCATCACACATCATCCCAAATGTCACTAAACAGCTGGAAACGGGGAGATAAGCCTTTTTTGGAAGCAATGGTTAACATTTTGACTTTTTCATCACATATCAGCCCAAGTGTCAGAAAAGCGCTGGAAACAGGGAGATATGCCTTTTTTGGAAGAAATGGTTAAATTCTTGAATTTTTCATCACACATCATCCCAAATGTCACTAAACAGCTGGAAACGGGGAGATAAGCCTTTTTTGGAAGCATTGATTAAGATTTCTGACTTTTTCATCACATGTCAGCCCAAGTGTCAGAAAAGCGCTGGAAACAGGGAGATATGCCTTTTTTGGAAGAAATGGTTAAATTCTTGAATTTTTCATCACACATCATCCCAAATGTCACTAAACAGCTGGAAACGGGGAGATAAGCCTTTTTTGGAAGCAATGGTTAACATTTTGACTTTTTCATCACATGTCAGCCCAAGTGTCAGAAAAGCGCTGGAAACAGGGAGATATGCCTTTTTTGGAAGAAATGGTTAAATTCTTGAATTTTTCATCACACATCATCCCAAATGTCACTAAACAGCTGGAAACGGGGAGATAAGCCTTTTTTGGAAGCAATGGTTAACATTTTGACTTTTTCATCACATATCAGCCCAAGTGTCAGAAAAGCGCTGGAAACAGGGAGATATGCCTTTTTTGGAAGAAATGGTTAAATTCTTGAATTTTTCATCACACATCATCCCAAATGTCACTAAACAGCTGGAAACGGGGAGATAAGCCTTTTTTGGAAGCATTGATTAAGATTTCTGACTTTTTCATCACATGTCAGCCCAAGTGTCAGAAAAGCGCTGGAAACAGGGAGATATGCCTTTTTTGGAAGAAATGGTTAAATTCTTGAATTTTTCATCACACATCATCCCAAATGTCACTAAACAGCTGGAAACGGGGAGATAAGCCTTTTTTGGAAGCATTGATTAAGATTTCTGACTTTTTCATCACATGTCAGCCCAAGTGTCAGAAAAGCGCTGGAAACAGGGAGATATGCCTTTTGTGGAAGAAATGGTTAAATTCTTGAATTTTTCATCACACATCATCCCAAATGTCACTAAACAGCTGGAAACGGGGAGATAAGCCTTTTTTGGAAGCAATGGTTAACATTTTGACTTTTTCATCACATATCAGCCCAAGTGTCAGAAAAGCGCTGGAAACAGGGAGATATGCCTTTTTTGGAAGAAATGGTTAAATTCTTGAATTTTTCATCACACATCATCCCAAATGTCACTAAACAGCTGGAAACGGGGAGATAAGCCTTTTTTGGAAGCATTGATTAAGATTTCTGACTTTTTCATCACATGTCAGCCCAAGTGTCAGAAAAGCGCTGGAAACAGGGAGATATGCCTTTTTTGGAAGAAATGGTTAAATTCTCTAATTTTTCATCACACATCATCCCAAATGTCACTAAACAGCTGGAAACGGGGAGATAAGCCTTTTTTGGAAGCAATGGTTAACATTTGGACTATTTCATCACATGTCAGCCCAAGTGTCAGAAAAGCGCTGGAAACAGGGAGATATGTCTTTTTTGGAAGAAATGGTTAAATTCTTGAATTTTTCATCACACATCATCCCAAATGTCACTAAACAGCTGGAAACGGGGAGATAAGCCTTTTTTGGAAGCAATGGTTAACATTTTGACTTTTTCATCACATATCAGCCCAAGTGTCAGAAAAGCGCTGGAAACAGGGAGATATGTCTTTTTTGGAAGAAATGGTTAAATTCTTGAATTTTTCATCACACATCATCCCAAATGTCACTAAACAGCTGGAAACGGGGAGATAAGCCTTTTTTTGGAATCATTGATTAAGATTTCTGACTTTTTCATCACATGTCAGCCCAAGTGTCAGAAAAGCGCTGGAAACAGGGAGATATGCCTTTTTTGGAAGAAATGGTTACATTCTTGAATTTTTCATCACACATCATCCCAAATGTCACTAAACAGCTGGAAACGGGGAGATAAGCCTTTTTTGGAAGCAATGGTTAACATTTTGACTTTTTCATCACATGTCAGCCCAAGTGTCAGAAAAGCGCTGGAAACAGGGAGATATGCCTTTTTTTGGAAGAAATGGTTAAATTCTTGAATTTTTCATCACACATAATCCCAAATGTCACTAAACAGCTGGAAACGGGGAGATAAGCCTTTTTTGGAAGCATTGATTAAGATTTCTGACTTTTTCATCACATGTCAGCCCAAGTGTCAGAAAAGCGCTGGAAACAGGGAGATATGCCTTTTTTGGAAGAAATGGTTAAATTCTTGAATTTTTCATCACACATCATCCCAAATGTCACTAAACAGCTGGAAACGGGGAGATAAGCCTTTTTTGGAAGCATTGATTAAGATTTCTGACTTTTTCATCACATGTCAGCCCAAGTGTCAGAAAAGCGCTGGAAACAGGGAGATATGCCTTTTTTGGAAGAAATGGTTAAATTCTTGAATTTTTCATCACACATCATCCCAAATGTCACTAAACAGCTGGAAACGGGGAGATTAGCCTTTTTTGGAAGCATTGATTAAGATTTCTGACTTTTTCATCACATGTCAGCCCAAGTGTCAGAAAAGCGCTGGAAACAGGGAGATATGCCTTTTTTGGAAGAAATGGTTACATTCTTGAATTTTTCATCACACATCATCCCAAATGTCACTAAACAGCTGGAAACGGGGAGATAAGCCTTTTTTGGAAGCAATGGTTAACATTTTGACTTTTTCATCACATGTCAGCCCAAGTGTCAGAAAAGCGCTGGAAACAGGGAGATATGCCTTTTTTTGGAAGAAATGGTTAAATTCTTGAATTTTTCATCACACATAATCCCAAATGTCACTAAACAGCTGGAAACGGGGAGATAAGCCTTTTTTGGAAGCATTGATTAAGATTTCTGACTTTTTCATCACATGTCAGCCCAAGTGTCAGAAAAGCGCTGGAAACAGGGAGATATGCCTTTTTTGGAAGAAATGGTTAAATTCTTGAATTTTTCATCACACATCATCCCAAATGTCACTAAACAGCTGGAAACGGGGAGATAAGCCTTTTTTGGAAGCATTGATTAAGATTTCTGACTTTTTCATCACATGTCAGCCCAAGTGTCAGAAAAGCGCTGGAAACAGGGAGATATGCCTTTTTTGGAAGAAATGGTTAAATTCTTGAATTTTTCATCACACATCATCCCAAATGTCACTAAACAGCTGGAAACGGGGAGATTAGCCTTTTTTGGAAGCATTGATTAAGATTTCTGACTTTTTCATCACATGTCAGCCCAAGTGTCAGAAAAGCGCTGGAAACAGGGAGATATGCCTTTTTTGGAAGAAATGGTTAAATTCTTGAATTTTTCATCACACATCATCCCAAATGTCACTAAACAGCTGGAAACGGGGAGATAAGCCTTTTTTGGAAGCATTGATTAAGATTTCTGACTTTTTCATCACATGTCAGCCCAAGTGTCAGAAAAGCGCTGGAAACAGGGAGATATGCCTTTTTTGGAAGAAATGGTTAAATTCTTGAATTTTTCATCACACATCATCCCAAATGTCACTAACGACTTGAAACGGGGAGATAAGCCTTTTTTGGAAGCATTGATTAAGATTTCTGACTTTTTCATCACATGTCAGCCCAAGTGTCAGAAAAGCGCTGGAAACAGGGAGATATGCCTTTTTTGGAAGAAATGGTTAAATTCTTGAATTTTTCATCACACATCATCCCAAATGTCTCTAAACAGCTGGAAACGGGGAGATAAGCCTTTTTTGGAAGCAATGGTTAACATTTTGACTTTTTCATCACATATCAGCCCAAGTGTCAGAAAAGCGCTGGAAACAGGGAGATATGCCTTTTTTGGAAGAAATGGTTAAATTCTTGAATTTTTCATCACACATAATCCCAAATGTCACTAAACAGCTGGAAACGGGGAGATAAGCCTTTTTTGGAAGCAATGGTTAACATTTTGACTTTTTCATCACATATCAGCCCAAGTGTCAGAAAAGCGCTGGAAACAGGGAGATATGCCTTTTTTGGAAGAAATGGTTAAATTCTTGAATTTTTCATCACACATAATCCCAAATGTCACTAAACAGCTGGAAACGGGGAGATAAGGCTTTTTTTTCGAAGCATTGATTAAGATTTCTGACTTTTTCATCACATGTCAGCCCAAGTGTCAGAAAAGCGCTGGAAACAGGGAGATATGCCTTTTTTGGAAGAAATGGTTAAATTCTTGAATTTTTCATCACACATCATCCCAAATGTCACTAAACAGCTGGAAACGGGGAGATAAGCCTTTTTTGGAAGCATTGATTAAGATTTCTGACTTTTTCATCACATGTCAGCCCAAGTGTCAGAAAAGCGCTGGAAACAGGGAGATATGCCTTTTTTGGAAGAAATGGTTAAATTCTTGAATTTTTCATCACACATCATCCCAAATGTCACTAAACAGCTGGAAACGGGGAGATTAGCCTTTTTTGGAAGCATTGATTAAGATTTCTGACTTTTTCATCACATGTCAGCCCAAGTGTCAGAAAAGCGCTGGAAACAGGGAGATATGCCTTTTTTGGAAGAAATGCTTAAATTCTTGAATTTTTCATCACACATCATCCCAAATGTCACTAAACAGCTGGAAACGGGGAGATAAGCCTTTTTTGGAAGCATTGATTAAGATTTCTGACTTTTTCATCACATGTCAGCCCAAGTGTCAGAAAAGCGCTGGAAACAGGGAGATATGCATTTTTTGGAAGAAATGGTTAAATTCTTGAATTTTTCATCACACATCATCCCAAATGTCACTAAACAGCTGGAAACGGGGAGATAAGCCTTTTTTGGAAGCATTGATTAAGATTTCTGACTTTTTCATCACATGTCAGCCCAAGTGTCAGAAAAGCGCTGGAAACAGGGAGATATGCCTTTTTTGGAAGAAATGGTTAAATTCTTGAATTTTTCATCACACATCATCCCAAATGTCACTAAACAGCTGGAAACGGGGAGATAAGCCTTTTTTGGAAGCAATGGTTAACATTTTGACTTTTTCATCACATATCAGCCCAAGTGTCAGAAAAGCGCTGGAAACAGGGAGATATGCCTTTTTTGGAAGAAATGGTTAAATTCTTGAATTTTTCATCACACATCATCCCAAATGTCACTAAACAGCTGGAAACGGGGAGATAAGCCTTTTTTGGAAGCATTGATTAAGATTTCTGACTTTTTCATCACATGTCAGCCCAAGTGTCAGAAAAGCGCTGGAAACAGGGAGATATGCCTTTTTTGGAAGAAATGGTTAAATTCTTGAATTTTTCATCACACATCATCCCAAATGTCACTAAACAGCTGGAAACGGGGAGATAAGCCTTTTTTGGAAGCAATGGTTAACATTTTGACTTTTTCATCACATGTCAGCCCAAGTGTCAGAAAAGCGCTGGAAACAGGGAGATATGCCTTTTTTGGAAGAAATGGTTAAATTCTTGAATTTTTCATCACACATCATCCCAAATGTCACTAAACAGCTGGAAACGGGGAGATAAGCCTTTTTTGGAAGCAATGGTTAACATTTTGACTTTTTCATCACATATCAGCCCAAGTGTCAGAAAAGCGCTGGAAACAGGGAGATATGCCTTTTTTGGAAGAAATGGTTAAATTCTTGAATTTTTCATCACACATCATCCCAAATGTCACTAAACAGCTGGAAACGGGGAGATAAGCCTTTTTTGGAAGCATTGATTAAGATTTCTGACTTTTTCATCACATGTCAGCCCAAGTGTCAGAAAAGCGCTGGAAACAGGGAGATATGCCTTTTTTGGAAGAAATGGTTAAATTCTTGAATTTTTCATCACACATCATCCCAAATGTCACTAAACAGCTGGAAACGGGGAGATAAGCCTTTTTTGGAAGCATTGATTAAGATTTCTGACTTTTTCATCACATGTCAGCCCAAGTGTCAGAAAAGCGCTGGAAACAGGGAGATATGCCTTTTGTGGAAGAAATGGTTAAATTCTTGAATTTTTCATCACACATCATCCCAAATGTCACTAAACAGCTGGAAACGGGGAGATAAGCCTTTTTTGGAAGCAATGGTTAACATTTTGACTTTTTCATCACATATCAGCCCAAGTTTCAGAAAAGCGCTGGAAACAGGGAGATATGCCTTTTTTGGAAGAAATGGTTAAATTCTTGAATTTTTCATCACACATCATCCCAAATGTCACTAAACAGCTGGAAACGGGGAGATAAGCCTTTTTTGGAAGCATTGATTAAGATTTCTGACTTTTTCATCACATGTCAGCCCAAGTGTCAGAAAAGCGCTGGAAACAGGGAGATATGCCTTTTTTGGAAGAAATGGTTAAATTCTCTAATTTTTCATCACACATCATCCCAAATGTCACTAAACAGCTGGAAACGGGGAGATAAGCCTTTTTTGGAAGCAATGGTTAACATTTGGACTATTTCATCACATGTCAGCCCAAGTGTCAGAAAAGCGCTGGAAACAGGGAGATATGTCTTTTTTGGAAGAAATGGTTAAATTCTTGAATTTTTCATCACACATCATCCCAAATGTCACTAAACAGCTGGAAACGGGGAGATAAGCCTTTTTTGGAAGCATTGATTAAGATTTCTGACTTTTTCATCACATGTCAGCCCAAGTGTCAGAAAAGCGCTGGAAACAGGGAGATATGCCTTTTTTGGAAGAAATGGTTAAATTCTTGAATTTTTCATCAAACATCATCCCAAATGTCACTAAACAGCTGGAAACGGGGAGATAAGTCTTTTTTGGAAGCAATGGTTAAGATTTCTGACTTTTTCATCACATGTCAGCCCAAGTGTCAGAAAAGCGCTGGAAACAGGGAGATATGCCTTTTTTGGAAGAAATGGTTAAATTCTTGAATTTTTCATCACACATCATCCCAAATGTCACTAAACAGCTGGAAACGGGGAGATAAGCCTTTTTTGGAAGTATTGATTAAGATTTCTGACTTTTTCATCACATGTCAGCCCAAGTGTCAGAAAAGCGCTGGAAACAGGGAGATATGCCTTTTTTGGAAGAAATGGTTAAATTCTTGAATTTTTCATCACACATCATCCCAAATATCACTAAACATCTGGAAACGGGGAGATAAGCCTTTTTTGGAAGCAATGGTTAACATTTTGACTTTTTCATCACATATCAGCCCAAGTGTCAGAAAAGCGCTGGAAACAGGGAGATATGCCTTTTTTGGAAGAAATGGTTAAATTCTTGAACTTTTCATCACACATCATCCCAAATGTCACTAAACAGCTGGAAACGGGGAGATAAGCCTTTTTAGGAAGCATTGATTAAGATTTCTGACTTTTTCATCACATGTCAGCCCAAGTGTCAGAAAAGCGCTGGAAACAGGGAGATATGCCTTTTTTTGGAAGAAATGACTAAATTCTTGAATTTTTCATCACACATAATCCCAAATGTCACTAAACAGCTGGAAACGGGGAGATAAGCCTTTTTTGGAAGCATTGATTAAGATTTCTGACTTTTTCATCACATGTCAGCCCAAGTGTCATAAAAGCGCTGGAAACAGGGAGATATGCCTTTTTTGGAAGAAATGGTTAAATTCTTGAATTTTTCATCACACATCATCCCAAATGTCACTAAACAGCTGGAAACGGGGAGATAAGCCTTTTTTGGAAGCATTGATTAAGATTTCTGACTTTTTCATCACATGTCAGCCCAAGTGTCAGAAAAGCGCTGGAAACAGGGAGATATGCCTTTTTTGGAAGAAATGGTTAAATTCTTGAATTTTTCATCACACATCATCCCAAATGTCACTAAACAGCTGGAAACGGGGAGATAAGCCTTTTTTGGAAGCATTGATTAAGATTTCTGACTTTTTCATCACATGTCAGCCCAAGTGTCAGAAAAGCGCTGGAAACAGGGAGATATGCCTTTTTTGGAAGAAATGGTTAAATTCTTGAATTTTTCATCACACATCATCCCAAATGTCACTAAACAGCTGGAAACGGGGAGATTAGCCTTTTTTGGAAGCATTGATTAAGATTTCTGACTTTTTCATCACATGTCAGCCCAAGTGTCAGAAAAGCGCTGGAAACAGGGAGATATGCCTTTTTTGGAAGAAATGGTTAAATTCTTGAATTTTTCATCACACATCATCCCAAATGTCACTAAACAGCTGGAAACGGGGAGATAAGGCTTTTTTGGAAGCATTGATTAAGATTTCTGACTTTTTCATCACATGTCAGCCCAAGTGTCAGAAAAGCGCTGGAAACAGGGAGATATGCCTTTTTTGGAAGAAATGCTTAAATTCTTGAATTTTTCATCACACATCATCCCAAATGTCACTAAACAGCTGGAAACGGGGAGATAAGCCTTTTTTGGAAGCATTGATTAAGATTTCTGACTTTTTCATCACATGTCAGCCCAAGTGTCAGAAAAGCGCTGGAAACAGGGAGATATGCCTTTTTTGGAAGAAATGGTTAAATTCTTGAATTTTTCATCACACATCATCCCAAATGTCACTAAACAGCTGGAAACGGGGAGATAAGCCTTTTTTGGAAGTATTGATTAAGATTTCTGACTTTTTCATCACATGTCAGCCCAAGTGTCAGAAAAGCGCTGGAAACAGGGAGATATGCCTTTTTTGGAAGAAATGGTTAAATTCTTGAATTTTTCATCACACATCATCCCAAATATCACTAAACATCTGGAAACGGGGAGATAAGCCTTTTTTGGAAGCAATGGTTAACATTTTGACTTTTTCATCACATATCAGCCCAAGTGTCAGAAAAGCGCTGGAAACAGGGAGATATGCCTTTTTTGGAAGAAATGGTTAAATTCTTGAACTTTTCATCACACATCATCCCAAATGTCACTAAACAGCTGGAAACGGGGAGATAAGCCTTTTTAGGAAGCATTGATTAAGATTTCTGACTTTTTCATCACATGTCAGCCCAAGTGTCAGAAAAGCGCTGGAAACAGGGAGATATGCCTTTTTTGGAAGAAATGGTTAAATTCTTGAATTTTTCATCACACATCATCCCAAATGTCACTAAACAGCTGGAAACGGGGAGATAAGCCTTTTTTGGAAGCAATGGTTAACATTTTGACTTTTTCATCACATATCAGCCCAAGTGTCAGAAAAGCGCTGGAAACAGGGAGATATGCCTTTTTTGGAAGAAATGGTTAAATTCTTGAATTTTTCATCACACATCATCCCAAATGTCACTAAACAGCTGGAAACGGGGAGATAAGCCTTTTTTGGAAGCAATGGTTAACATTTTGACTTTTTCATCACATATCAGCCCAAGTGTCAGAAAAGCGCTGGAAACAGGGAGATATGCCTTTTTTGGAAGAAATGGTTAAATTCTTGAATTTTTCATCACACATCATCCCAAATGTCACTAAACAGCTGGAAACGGGGAGATAAGCCTTTTTAGGAAGCATTGATTAAGATTTCTGACTTTTTCATCACATGTCAGCCCAAGTGTCAGAAAAGCGCTGGAAACAGGGAGATATGCCTTTTTTGGAAGAAATGGTTAAATTCTTTGAATTTTTCATCACACATCATCCCAAATGTCACTAAACAGCTGGAAACGGGGAGATAAGCCTTTTTTGGAAGCATTGATTAAGATTTCTGCCTTTTTCATCACATGTCAGCCCAAGTGTCAGAAAAGCGCTGGAAACAGGGAGATATGCCTTTTTTGGAAGAAATGGTTAAATTCTTGAATTTTTCATCACACATCATCCCAAATGTCACTAAACAGCTGGAAACGGGGAGATAAGCCTTTTTTGGAAGCATTGATTAAGATTTCTGACTTTTTCATCACATGTCAGCCCAAGTGTCAGAAAAGCGCTGGAAACAGGGAGATATGCCTTTTTTGGAAGAAATGGTTAAATTCTTGAATTTTTCATCACACATCATCCCAAATGTCACTAAACAGCTGGAAACGGGGAGATAAGCCTTTTTTGGAAGCATTGATTAAGATTTCTGACTTTTTCATCACATGTCAGCCCAAGTGTCAGAAAAGCGCTGGAAACAGGGAGATATGCCTTTTTTGGAAGAAATGGTTAAATTCTTGAATTTTTCATCACACATCATCCCAAATGTCACTAAACAGCTGGAAACGGGGAGATAAGCCTTTTTTGGAAGCATTGATTAAGATTTCTGACTTTTTCATCACATGTCAGCCCAAGTGTCAGAAAAGCGCTGGAAACAGGGAGATATGCCTTTTTTGGAAGAAATGGGTTAAATTCTTGAATTTTCATCACACATCATCCCAAATGTCACTAAACAGCTGGAAACGGGGAGATAAGCCTTTTTTGGAAGCATTGATTAAGATTTCTGACTTTTTCATCACATGTCAGCCCAAGTGTCAGAAAAGCGATGGAAACAGGGAGATATGCCTTTTTTGGAAGAAATGGTTAAATTCTTGAATTTTTCATCACACATCATCCCAAATGTCACTAAACAGCTGGAAACGGGGAGATAAGCCTTTTTTGGAAGCATTGATTAAGATTTCTGACTTTTTCATCACATGTCAGCCCAAGTGTGAGAAAAGCGCTGGAAACAGGGAGATATGCCTTTTTTGGAAGAAATGGTTAAATTCTTGAATTTTTCATCACACATCATCCCAAATGTCACTAAACAGCTGGAAACGGGGAGATAAGCCTTTTTTGGAAGCAATGGTTAACATTTTGACTTTTTCATCACATATCAGCCCAAGTGTCAGAAAAGCGCTGGAAACAGGGAGATATGCCTTTTTTGGAAGAAATGGTTAAATTCTTGAATTTTTCATCACACATCATCCCAAATGTCACTAAACAGCTGGAAACGGGGAGATAAGCCTTTTTTGGAAGCAATGGTTAACATTTTGACTTTTTCATCACATGTCAGCCCAAGTGTCAGAAAAGCGCTGGAAACAGGGAGATATGCCTTTTTTTGGAAGAAATGGTTAAATTCTTGAATTTTTCATCACACATCATCCCAAATGTCACTAAACAGCTGGAAACGGGGAGATAAGCCTTTTTTGGAAGCATTGATTAAGATTTCTGACTTTTTCATCACATGTCAGCCCAAGTGTCAGAAAAGCGCTGGAAACAGGGAGATATGCCTTTTTTGGAAGAAATGGTTAAATTCTTGAATTTTTCATCACACATCATCCCAAATGTCACTAAACAGCTGGAAACGGGGAGATAAGCCTTTTTTGGAAGCATTGATTAAGATTTCTGACTTTTTCATCACATGTCAGCCCAAGTGTCAGAAAAGCGCTGGAAACAGGGAGATATGCCTTTTTTGGAAGAAATGGTTAAATTCTTGAATTTTTCATCACACATCATCCCAAATGTCACTAAACAGCTGGAAACGGGGAAATAAGCCTTTTTTGGAAGCAATGGTTAACATTATGACTTTTTCATCACATATCAGCCCAAGTGTCAGAAAAGCGCTGGAAACAGGGAGATATGCCTTTTTGGAAGAAATGGTTAAATTCTTGAATTTTTCATCACACATCATCCCAAATGTCACTAAACAGCTTGCAACGGGGAGATAAGCCTTTTTTGGAAGCATTAATTAAGATTTCTGACTTTTTCATCACATGTCAGCCCAAGTGTCAGAAAAGCGCTGGAAACAGGGAGATATGCCTTTTTTGGAAGAAATGGTTAAATTCTTGAATTTTTCATCACACATCATCCCAAATGTCACTAAACAGCTGGAAACGGGGAGATAAGCCTTTTTTGGAAGCAATGGTTAACATTTTGACTTTTTCATCACATATCAGCTCCAGTGTCAGAAAAGCGCTGGAAACAGGGAGATATGCCTTTTTTGGAAGAAATGGTTAAATTCTTGAATTTTTCATCACACATCATCCCAAATGTCACTAAACAGCTGGAAACGGGGAGATAAGCCTTTTTTGGAAGCAATGGTTAACATTTTGACTTTTTCATCACATATCAGCCCAAGTGTCAGAAAAGCGCTGGAAACAGGGAGATATGCCTTTTTTGGAAGAAATGGTTAAATTCTTGAATTTTTCATCACACATCATCCCAAATGTCACTAAACAGCTGGAAACGGGGAGATAAGCCTTTTTTGGAAGCAATGGTTAACATTTTGACTTTTTCATCACATATCAGCCCAAGTGTCAGAAAAGCGCTGGAAACAGGGAGATATGCCTTTTTTGGAAGAAATGGTTAAATTCTTGAGATTTTCATCACACATCATCCCAAATGTCACTAAACAGCTGGAAACGGGGAGATAAGCCTTTTTTGGAAGCATTGATTAAGATTTCTGACTTTTTCATCACATGTCAGCCCAAGTGTCAGAAAAGCGCTGGAAACAGGGAGATATGCTTTTTTGGAAGAAATGGTTAAATTCTTGAATTTTTCATCACACATCATCCCAAATGTCACTAAACAGCTGGAAACGGGGAGATAAGCCTTTTTTGGAAGCATTGATTAAGATTTCTGACTTTTTCATCACATGTCAGCCCAAGTGTCAGAAAAGCGCTGGAAACAGGGAGATATGCCTTTTTTGGAAGAAATGGTTAAATTCTTGAATTTTTTCATCACACATCATCCCAAATGTCACTAAACAGCTGGAAACGGGGAGATAAGCCTTTTTTGGAAGCATTGATTAAGATTTCTGACTTTTTCATCACATGTCAGCCCAAGTGTCAGAAAAGCGCTGGAAACAGGGAGATATGCCTTTTTTGGAAGAAATGGTTAAATTCTTGAATTTTTCATCACACATCATCCCAAATGTCACTAAACAGCTGGAAACGGGGAGATAAGCCTTTTTTGGAAGCATTGATTAAGATTTCTGACTTTTTCATCACATGTCAGCCCAAGTGTCAGAAAAGCGCTGGAAACAGGGAGATATGCCTTTTTTGGAAGAAATGGTTAAATTCTTGAATTTTCATCACACATAATCCCAAATGTCACTAAACAGCTGGAAACGGGGAGATAAGCCTTTTTTGGAAGCATTGATTAAGATTTCTGACTTTTTCATCACATGTCAGCCCAAGTGTCAGAAAAGCGCTGGAAACAGGGAGATATGCCTTTTTTGGAAGAAATGGTTAAATTCTTGAATTTTTCATCACACATCATCCCAAATGTCAATAAACAGCTGGAAACGGGGAGATAAGCCTTTTTTGGAAGCAATGGTTAACATTTTGACTTTTTCATCACATATCAGCCCAAGTGTCAGAAAAGCGCTGGAAACAGGGAGATATGCCTTTTTTGGAAGAAATGGTTAAATTCTTGAATTTTTCATCACACATCATCCCAAATGTCACTAAACAGCTGGAAACGGGGAGATAAGCCTTTTTTGGAAGCATTGATTAAGATTTCTGACTTTTTCATCACATGTCAGCCCAAGTGTCAGAAAAGCGCTGGAAACAGGGAGATATGCCTTTTTTGGAAGAAATGGTTAAATTCTTGAATTTTTCTTCACACATCATCCCAAATGTCACTAAACAGCTGGAAACGGGGAGATAAGCCTTTTTTGGAAGCATTGATTAAGATTTCTGACTTTTTCATCACATGTCAGCCCAAGTGTCAGAAAAGCGCTGGAAACAGGGAGATATGCCTTTTTTGGAAGAAATGGTTAAATTCTTGAATTTTTCATCACACATCATCCCAAATGTCACTAAACAGCTGGAAACGGGGAGATAAGCCTTTTTGGAGCATTGATTAAGATTTCTGACTTTTTCATCACATGTCAGCCCAAGTGTCAGAAAGCGCTGGAAACAGGGAGATATGCCTTTTTTGGAAGAAATGGTTAAATTCTTGAATTTTTCATCACACATCATCCCAAATGTCACTAAACAGCTGGAAACGGGGAAATAAGCATTTTTTGGAAGCAATGGTTAACATTATGACTTTTTCATCACATATCAGCCCAAGTGTCAGAAAAGCGCTGGAAACAGGGAGATATGCCTTTTTTGGAAGAAATGGTTAAATTCTTGAATTTTTCATCACACATCATCCCAAATGTCACTAAACAGCTGGAAACGGGGAGATAAGCCTTTTTTGGAAGCATTAATTAAGATTTCTGACTTTTTCATCACATGTCAGCCCAAGTGTCAGAAAAGCGCTGGAAACAGGGAGATATGCCTTTTTTGGAAGAAATGGTTAAATTCTTGAATTTTTCATCACACATCATCCCAAATGTCACTAAACAGCTGGAAACGGGGAGATAAGCCTTTTTTTGGAAGCATTGATTAAGATTTCTGACTTTTTCATCACATGTCAGCCCAAGTGTCAGAAAAGCGCTGGAAACAGGGAGATATGCCTTTTTTGGAAGAAATGGTTAAATTCTTGAATTTTCTTCACACATCATCCCAAATGTCACTAAACAGCTGGAAACGGGGAGATAAGCCTTTTTTGGAAGCATTGATTAAGATTTCTGACTTTTTCATCACATGTCAGCCCAAGTGTCAGAAAAGCGCTGGAAACAGGGAGATATGCCTTTTTTGGAAGAAATGGTTAAATTCTTGAATTTTTCATCACACATCATCCCAAATGTCACTAAACAGCTGGAAACGGGGAGATAAGCCTTTTTTGGAAGCATTGATTAAGATTTCTGACTTTTTCATCACATGTCAGCCCAAGTGTCAGAAAAGCGCTGGAAACAGGGAGATATGCCTTTTTTGGAAGAAATGGTTAAATTCTTGAATTTTTCATCACACATAATCCCAAATGTCACTAAACAGCTGGAAACGGGGAGATAAGCCTTTTTTGGAAGCATTGATTAAGATTTCTGACTTTTTCATCACATGTCAGCCCAAGTGTCAGAAAAGCGCTGGAAACAGGGAGATATGCCTTTTTTGGAAGAAATGGTTAAATTCTTGAATTTTTCATCACACATCATCCCAAATGTCAATAAACAGCTGGAAACGGGGAGATAAGCCTTTTTTGGAAGCAATGGTTAACATTTTGACTTTTTCATCACATATCAGCCCAAGTGTCAGAAAAGCGCTGGAAACAGGGAGATATGCCTTTTTTGGAAGAAATGGTTAAATTCTTGAATTTTTCATCACACATCATCCCAAATGTCACTAAACAGCTGGAAACGGGGAGATAAGCCTTTTTTGGAAGCATTGATTAAGATTTCTGACTTTTTCATCACATGTCAGCCCAAGTGTCAGAAAAGCGCTGGAAACAGGGAGATATGCCTTTTTTGGAAGAAATGGTTAAATTCTTGAATTTTTCTTCACACATCATCCCAAATGTCACTAAACAGCTGGAAACGGGGAGATAAGCCTTTTTTGGAAGCATTGATTAAGATTTCTGACTTTTTCATCACATGTCAGCCCAAGTGTCAGAAAAGCGCTGGAAACAGGGAGATATGCCTTTTTGGAAGAAATGGTTAAATTCTTGAATTTTTCATCACACATCATCCCAAATGTCACTAAACAGCTGGAAACGGGGAGATAAGCTTTTTTGGAAGCATTGATTAAGATTTCTGACTTTTTCATCACATGTCAGCCCAAGTGTCAGAAAAGCGCTGGAAACAGGGAGATATGCCTTTTTTGGAAGAAATGGTTAAATTCTTGAATTTTTCATCACACATCATCCCAAATGTCACTAAACAGCTGGAAACGGGGAAATAAGCATTTTTTGGAAGCAATGGTTAACATTATGACTTTTTCATCACATATCAGCCCAAGTGTCAGAAAAGCGCTGGAAACAGGGAGATATGCCTTTTTTGGAAGAAATGGTTAAATTCTTGAATTTTTCATCACACATCATCCCAAATGTCACTAAACAGCTGGAAACGGGGAGATAAGCCTTTTTTGGAAGCATTAATTAAGATTTCTGACTTTTTCATCACATGTCAGCCCAAGTGTCAGAAAAGCGCTGGAAACAGGGAGATATGCCTTTTTTGGAAGAAATGGTTAAATTCTTGAATTTTTCATCACACATCATCCCAAATGTCACTAAACAGCTGGAAACGGGGAGATAAGCCTTTTTTGGAAGCATTGATTAAGATTTCTGACTTTTCCATCACATGTCAGCCCAAGTGTCAGAAAAGCGCTGGAAACAGGGAGATATGCCTTTTTTGGAAGAAATGGTTAAATTCTTGAATTTTTCATCACACATCATCCCAAATGTCACTAAACAGCTGGAAACGGGGAAATAAGCATTTTTTGGAAGCAATGGTTAACATTATGACTTTTTCATCACATATCAGCCCAAGTGTCAGAAAAGCGCTGGAAACAGGGAGATATGCCTTTTTTGGAAGAAATGGTTAAATTCTTGAATTTTTCATCACACATCATCCCAAATGTCACTAAACAGCTGGAAACGGGGAGATAAGCCTTTTTTGGAAGCATTGATTAAGATTTCTGACTTTTTCATCACATGTCAGCCCAAGTGTCAGAAAAGCGCTGGAAACAGGGAGATATGCCTTTTTTGGAAGAAATGGTTAAATTCTTGAATTTTTCATCACACATCATCCCAAATGTCACTAAACAGCTGGAAACGGGGAGATAAGCCTTTTTTGGAAGCATTGATTAAGATTTCTGACTTTTTCATCACATGTCAGCCCAAGTGTCAGAAAAGCGCTGGAAACAGGGAGATATGCCTTTTTTGGAAGAAATGGTTAAATTCTTGAATTTTTCATCACACATCATCCCAAATGTCACTAAACAGCTGGAAACGGGGAGATAAGCCTTTTTTGGAAGCATTGATTAAGATTTCTGACTTTTTCATCACATGTCAGCCCAAGTGTCAGAAAAGCGCTGGAAACAGGGAGATATGCCTTTTTTGGAAGAAATGGTTAAATTCTTGAATTTTTCATCACACATCATCCCAAATGTCACTAAACAGCTGGAAACGGGGAGATAAGCCTTTTTTGGAAGCAATGGTTAACATTTTGACTTTTTCATCACATATCAGCCCAAGTGTCAGAAAAGCGCTGGAAACAGGGAGATATGCCTTTTTTGGAAGAAATGGTTAAATTCTTGAATTTTTCATCACACATCATCCCAAATGTCACTAAACAGCTGGAAACGGGGAGATAAGCCTTTTTTGGAAGCATTGATTAAGATTTCTGACTTTTTCATCACATGTCAGCCCAAGTGTCAGAAAAGCGCTGGAAACAGGGAGATATGCCTTTTTTGGAAGAAATGGTTAAATTCTTGAATTTTTCATCACACATCATCCCAAATGTCACTAAACAGCTGGAAACGGGGAGATAAGCCTTTTTTGGAAGCATTAATTAAGATTTCCTGACTTTTTCATCACATGTCAGCCCAAGTGTCAGAAAAGCGCTGGAAACAGGGAGATATGCCTTTTTTGGAAGAAATGGTTAAATTCTTGAATTTTTCATCACACATCATCCCAAATGTCACTAAACAGCTGGAAACGGGGAGATAAGCCTTTTTTGGAAGCAATGGTTAACATTTTGACTTTTTCATCACATATCAGCCCAAGTGTCAGAAAAGCGCTGGAAACAGGGAGATATGCCTTTTTTGGAAGAAATGGTTAAATTCTTGAATTTTTCATCACACATCATCCCAAATGTCACTAAACAGCTGGAAACGGGGAGATAAGCCTTTTTTGGAAGCAATGGTTAACATTTTGACTTTTTCATCACATGTCAGCCCAAGTGTCAGAAAAGCGCTGGAAACAGGGAGATATGCCTTTTTTGGAAGAAATGGTTAAATTCTTGAATTTTTCATCACACATCATCCCAAATGTCACTAAACAGCTGGAAACGGGGAGATAAGCCTTTTTTGGAAGCATTGATTAAGATTTCTGACTGTTTCATCACATGTCAGCCCAAGTGTCAGAAAAGCGCTGGAAACAGGGAGATATGCCTTTTTTGGAAGAAATGGTTAAATTCTTGAATTTTTCATCACACATCATCCCAAATGTCACTAAACAGCTGGAAACGGGGAGATAAGCCTTTTTTGGAAGCATTGATTAAGATTTCTGACTTTTTCATCACATGTCAGCCCAAGTGTCAGAAAAGCGCTGGAAACAGGGAGATATGCCTTTTTTGGAAGAAATGGTTAAATTCTTGAATTTTTCATCACACATCATCCCAAATGTCACTAAACAGCTGGAAACGGGGAAATAAGCCTTTTTTGGAAGCAATGGTTAACATTATGACTTTTTCATCACATATCAGCCCAAGTGTCAGAAAAGCGCTGGAAACAGGGAGATATGCCTTTTTTGGAAGAAATGGTTAAATTCTTGAATTTTTCATCACACATCATCCCAAATGTCACTAAACAGCTGGAAACGGGGAGATAAGCCTTTTTTGGAAGCATTAATTAAGATTTCTGACTTTTTCATCACATGTCAGCCCAAGTGTCAGAAAAGCGCTGGAAACAGGGAGATATGCCTTTTTTGGAAGAAATGGTTAAATTCTTGAATTTTTCATCACACATCATCCCAAATGTCACTAAACAGCTGGAAACGGGGAGATAAGCCTTTTTTGGAAGCAATGGTTAACATTTTGACTTTTTCATCACATATCAGCTCCAGTGTCAGAAAAGCGCTGGAAACAGGGAGATATGCCTTTTTTGGAAGAAATGGTTAAATTCTTGAATTTTTCATCACACATCATCCCAAATGTCACTAAACAGCTGGAAACGGGGAGATAAGCTTTTTTTGGAAGCAATGGTTAACATTTTGACTCTTTCATCACATATCAGCCCAAGTGTCAGAAAAGCGCTGGAAACAGGGAGATATGCCTTTTTTGGAAGAAATGGTTAAATTCTTGAATTTTTCATCACACATCATCCCAAATGTCACTAAACAGCTGGAAACGGGGAGATAAGCCTTTTTTGGAAGCAATGGTTAACATTTTGACTTTTTCATCACATATCAGCCCAAGTGTCAGAAAAGCGCTGGAAACAGGGAGATATGCCTTTTTTGGAAGAAATGGTTAAATTCTTGAGATTTTCATCACACATAATCCCAAATGTCACTAAACAGCTGGAAACGGGGAGATAAGCCTTTTTTGGAAGCATTAATTAAGATTCCTGACTTTTTCATCACATGTCAGCCCAAGTGTCAGAAAAGCGCTGGAAACAGGGAGATATGCCTTTTTTGGAAGAAATGGTTAAATTCTTGAATTTTTCATCACACATCATCCCAAATGTCACTAAACAGCTGGAAACGGGGAGATAAGCCTTTTTTGGAAGCAATGGTTAACATTTTGACTTTTTCATCACATGTCAGCCCAAGTGTCAGAAAAGCGCTGGAAACAGGGAGATATGCCTTTTTTGGAAGAAATGGTTAAATTCTTGAATTTTTCACCACACATCATCCCAAATGTCACTAAACAGCTGGAAACGGGGAGATAAGCCTTTTTTGGAAGCAATGGTTAACATTTTGACTTTTTCATCACATATCAGCCCAAGTGTCAGAAAAGCGCTGGAAACAGGGAGATATGCCTTTTTTGGAAGAAATGGTTAAATTCTTGAATTTTTCATCACACATCATCCCAAATGTCACTAAACAGCTGGAAACGGGGAGATAAGCCTTTTTTGGAAGCAATGGTTAACATTTTGACTTTTTCATCACATGTCAGCCCAAGTGTCAGAAAAGCGCTGGAAACAGGGAGATATGCCTTTTTTGGAAGAAATGGTTAAATTCTTGAATTTTTCACCACACATCATCCCAAATGTCACTAAACAGCTGGAAACGGGGAGATAAGCCTTTTTTGGAAGCAATGGTTAACATTTTGACTTTTTCATCACATATCAGCCCAAGTGTCAGAAAAGCGCTGGAAACAGGGAGATATGCCTTTTTTGGAAGAAATGGTTAAATTCTTAAGATTTTCATCACACATCATCCCAAATGTCACTAAACAGCTGGAAACGGGGAGATAAGCCTTTTTTGGAAGCAATGGTTAACATTTTGACTTTTTCATCACATATCAGCCCAAGTGTCAGAGAAGCGCTGGAAACAGGGAGATATGCCTTTTTTGGAAGAAATGGTTAAATTCTTGAATTTTTCATCACACATCATCCCAAATGTCACTAAACAGCTGGAAACGGGGAGATAAGCCTTTTTTGGAAGCATTGATTAAGATTTCTGACTTTTTCATCACATATCAGCCCAAGTGTCAGAAAAGCGCTGGAAACAGGGAGATATGCCTTTTTTGGAAGAAATGGTTAAATTCTTGAATTTTTCATCACACATCATCCCAAATGTCACTAAACAGCTGGAAACGGGGAGATAAGCCTTTTTTGGAAGCAATGGTTAACATTTTGACTTTTTCATCACATATCAGCCCAAGTGTCAGAAAAGCGCTGGAAACAGGGAGATATGCCTTTTTTGGAAGAAATGGTTAAATTCTTGAATTTTTCATCACACATCATCCCAAATGTGACTAAACAGCTGGAAACGGGGAGATAAGCCTTTTTTGGAAGCATTGATTAAGATTTCTGACTTTTTCATCACATGTCAGCCCAAGTGTCAGAAAAGCGCTGGAAACAGGGAGATATGCCTTTTTTGGAAGAAATGGTTAAATTCTTGAATTTTTCATCACACATCATCCCAAATGTCACTAAACAGCTGGAAACGGGGAGATAAGCCTTTTTTGGAAGCAATGGTTAACATTTTGACTTTTTCATCACATATCAGCCCAAGTGTCAGAAAAGCGCTGGAAACAGGGAGATATGCCTTTTTTGGAAGAAATGGTTAAATTCTTGAATTTTTCATCACACATCATCCCAAATGTCACTAAACAGCTGGAAACGGGGAGATAAGCCTTTTTTGGAAGCAATGGTTAACATTTTGACTTTTTCATCACACATCAGCCCAAGTGTCAGAAAAGCGCTGGAAACAGGGAGATATGCCTTTTTTGGAAGAAATGGTTAAATTCTTGAATTTTTCATCACACATCATCCCAAATGTCACTAAACAGCTGGAAACGGGGAGATAAGCCTTTTTTGGAAGCATTGATTAAGATTTCTGACTTTTTCATCACATGTCAGCCCAAGTGTGCTGGAAACAGGGAGATATGCCTTTTTTGGAAGCATTGATTAAGATTTCTGACTTTTTCATCACATGTCAGCCCAAGTGTCAGAAAAGCGCTGGAAACAGGGAGATATGCCTTTTTTGGAAGAAATGGTTAAATTCTTGAATTTTTCATCACACATCATCCCAAATGTCACTAAACAGCTGGAAACGGGGAGATAAGCCTTTTTTGGAAGCATTGATTAAGATTTCTGACTTTTTCATCACATGTCAGCCCAAGTGTCAGAAAAGCGCTGGAAACAGGGAGATATGCCTTTTTTGGAAGAAATGGTTAAATTCTTGAATTTTTCATCACACATCATCCCAAATGTCACTAAACAGCTGGAAACGGGGAGATAAGCCTTTTTTGGAAGCATTGATTAAGATTTCTGACTTTTTCATCACATGTCAGCCCAAGTGTCAGAAAAGCGCTGGAAACAGGGAGATATGCCTTTTTTGGAAGAAATGGTTAAATTCTTGAATTTTTCATCACACATCATCCCAAATGTCACTAAACAGCTGGAAACGGGGAGATAAGCCTTTTTTGGAAGCAATGGTTAACATTTTGACTTTTTCATCACATATCAGCCCAAGTGTCAGAAAAGCGCTGGAAACAGGGAGATATGCCTTTTTTGGAAGAAATGGTTAAATTCTTGAATTTTTCATCACACATCATCCCAAATGTCACTAAACAGCTGGAAACGGGGAGATAAGCCTTTTTTGGAAGCATTGATTAAGATTTCTGACTTTTTCATCACATGTCAGCCCAAGTGTCAGAAAAGCGCTGGAAACAGGGAGATATGCCTTTTTTGGAAGAAATGGTTAAATTCTTGAATTTTTCATCACACATCATCCCAAATGTCACTAAACAGCTGGAAACGGGGAGATAAGCCTTTTTTGGAAGCATTGATTAAGATTTCTGACTTTTTCATCACATGTCAGCTCAAGTGTCAGAAAAGCGCTGGAAACAGGGAGATATGCCTTTTTTGGAAGAAATGGTTAAATTCTTGAATTTTTCATCACACATCATCCCAAATGTCACTAAACAGCTGGAAACGGGGAGATAAGCCTTTTTTGGAAGCATTGATTAAGATTTCTGACTTTTTCATCACATGTCAGCCCAAGTGTCAGAAAAGCGCTGGAAACAGGGAGATATGCCTTTTTCGGAAGAAATGGTTAAATTCTTGAATTTTTCATCACACATCATCCCAAATGTCACTAAACAGAAGGAAACGGGGAGATAAGCCTTTTTTGGAAGCATTGATTAAGATTTCTGACTTTTTCATCACATGTCAGCCCAAGTGTCAGAAAAGCGCTGGAAACAGGGAGATATGCCTTTTTTGGAAGAAATGGTTAAATTCTTGAGATTTTCATCACACATAATCCCAAATGTCACTAAACAGCTGGAAACGGGGAGATAAGCCTTTTTTGGAAGCATTAATTAAGATTCCTGACTTTTTCATCACATGTCAGCCCAAGTGTCAGAAAAGCGCTGGAAACAGGGAGATATGCCTTTTTTGGAAGAAATGGTTAAATTCTTGAATTTTTCATCACACATCATCCCAAATGTCACTAAACAGCTGGAAACGGGGAGATAAGCCTTTTTTGGAAGCATTGATTAAGATTTCTGACTTTTTCATCACATGTCAGCCCAAGTGTCAGAAAAGCGCTGGAAACAGGGAGATATGCCTTTTTTGGAAGAAATGGTTAAATTCTTGAATTTTTCATCACACATCATCCCAAATGTCACTAAACAGCTGGAAACGGGGAGATAAGCCTTTTTTGGAAGCAATGGTTAACATTTTGACTTTTTCATCACATATCAGCCCAAGTGTCAGAAAAGCGCTGGAAACAGGGAGATATGCCTTTTTTGGAAGAAATGGTTAAATTCTTGAATTTTTCATCACACATCATCCCAAATGTCACTAAACAGCTGGAAACGGGGAGATAAGCCTTTTTTGGAAGCATTGATTAAGATTTCTGACTTTTTCATCACATGTCAGCCCAAGTGTCAGAAAAGCGCTGGAAACAGGGAGATATGCCTTTTTTGGAAGAAATGGTTAAATTCTTGAATTTTTCATCACACATCATCCCAAATGTCACTAAACAGCTGGAAACGGGGAGATAAGCCTTTTTTGGAAGCATTGATTAAGATTTCTGACTTTTTCATCACATGTCAGCTCAAGTGTCAGAAAAGCGCTGGAAACAGGGAGATATGCCTTTTTTGGAAGAAATGGTTAAATTCTTGAATTTTTCATCACACATCATCCCAAATGTCACTAAACAGCTGGAAACGGGGAGATAAGCCTTTTTTGGAAGCATTGATTAAGATTTCTGACTTTTTCATCACATGTCAGCCCAAGTGTCAGAAAAGCGCTGGAAACAGGGAGATATGCCTTTTTCGGAAGAAATGGTTAAATTCTTGAATTTTTCATCACACATCATCCCAAATGTCACTAAACAGAAGGAAACGGGGAGATAAGCCTTTTTTGGAAGCATTGATTAAGATTTCTGACTTTTTCATCACATGTCAGCCCAAGTGTCAGAAAAGCGCTGGAAACAGGGAGATATGCCTTTTTTGGAAGAAATGGTTAAATTCTTGAGATTTTCATCACACATAATCCCAAATGTCACTAAACAGCTGGAAACGGGGAGATAAGCCTTTTTTGGAAGCATTAATTAAGATTCCTGACTTTTTCATCACATGTCAGCCCAAGTGTCAGAAAAGCGCTGGAAACAGGGAGATATGCCTTTTTTGGAAGAAATGGTTAAATTCTTGAATTTTTCATCACACATCATCCCAAATGTCACTAAACAGCTGGAAACGGGGAGATAAGCCTTTTTTGGAAGCAATGGTTAACATTTTGACTTTTTCATCACATGTCAGCCCAAGTGTCAGAAAAGCGCTGGAAACAGGGAGATATGCCTTATTTGGAAGAAATGGTTAAATTCTTGAATTTTTCACCACACATCATCCCAAATGTCACTAAACAGCTGGAAACGGGGAGATAAGCCTTTTTTGGAAGCAATGGTTAACATTTTGACTTTTTCATCACACATCAGCCCAAGTGTCAGAAAAGCGCTGGAAACAGGGAGATATGCCTTTTTTGGAAGAAATGGTTAAATTCTTGAATTTTTCATCACACATCATCCCAAATGTCACTAAACAGCTGGAAACGGGGAGATAAGCCTTTTTTGGAAGCAATGGTTAACATTTTGACTTTTTCATCACATGTCAGCCCAAGTGTCAGAAAAGCGCTGGAAACAGGGAGATATGCCTTTTTTTGGAAGAAATGGTTAAATTCTTGAATTTTTCACCACACATCATCCCAAATGTCACTAAACAGCTGGAAACGGGGAGATAAGCCTTTTTTGGAAGCAATGGTTAACATTTTGACTTTTTCATCACATATCAGCCCAAGTGTCAGAAAAGCGCTGGAAACAGGGAGATATGCCTTTTTTGGAAGAAATGGTTAAATTCTTAAGATTTTCATCACACATCATCCCAAATGTCACTAAACAGCTGGAAACGGGGAGATAAGCCTTTTTTGGAAGCAATGGTTAACATTTTGACTTTTTCATCACATATCAGCCCAAGTGTCAGAGAAGCGCTGGAAACAGGGAGATATGCCTTTTTTGGAAGAAATGGTTAAATTCTTGAATTTTTCATCACACATCATCCCAAATGTCACTAAACAGCTGGAAACGGGGAGATAAGCCTTTTTTGGAAGCATTGATTAAGATTTCTGACTTTTTCATCACATATCAGCCCAAGTGTCAGAAAAGCGCTGGAAACAGGGAGATATGCCTTTTTTGGAAGAAATGGTTAAATTCTTGAATTTTTCATCACACATCATCCCAAATGTCACTAAACAGCTGGAAACGGGGAGATAAGCCTTTTTTGGAAGCAATGGTTAACATTTTGACTTTTTCATCACATATCAGCCCAAGTGTCAGAAAAGCGCTGGAAACAGGGAGATATGCCTTTTTTGGAAGAAATGGTTAAATTCTTGAATTTTTCATCACACATCATCCCAAATGTGACTAAACAGCTGGAAACGGGGAGATAAGCCTTTTTTGGAAGCATTGATTATGATTTCTGACTTTTTCATCACATGTCAGCCCAAGTGTCAGAAAAGCGCTGGAAACAGGGAGATATGCCTTTTTTGGAAGAAATGGTTAAATTCTTGAATTTTTCATCACACATCATCCCAAATGTCACTAAACAGCTGGAAACGGGGAGATAAGCCTTTTTTGGAAGCAATGGTTAACATTTTGACTTTTTCATCACATATCAGCCCAAGTGTCAGAAAAGCGCTGGAAACAGGGAGATATGCCTTTTTGGAAGAAATGGTTAAATTCTTGAATTTTTCATCACACATCATCCCAAATGACACTAAACAGCTGGAAACGGGGAGATAAGCCTTTTTTGGAAGCAATGGTTAACATTTTGACTTTTTCATCACACATCAGCCCAAGTGTCAGAAAAGCGCTGGAAACAGGGAGATATGCCTTTTTTGGAAGAAATGGTTAAATTCTTGAATTTTTCATCACACATCATCCCAAATGTCACTAAACAGCTGGAAACGGGGAGATAAGCCTTTTTTGGAAGCATTGATTAAGATTTCTGACTTTTTCATCACATGTCAGCCCAAGTGTGCTGGAAACAGGGAGATATGCCTTTTTTGGAAGCATTGATTAAGATTTCTGACTTTTTCATCACATGTCAGCCCAAGTGTCAGAAAAGCGCTGGAAACAGGGAGATATGCCTTTTTTGGAAGAAATGGTTAAATTCTTGAATTTTTCATCACACATCATCCCAAATGTCACTAAACAGCTGGAAACGGGGAGATAAGCCTTTTTTGGAAGCATTGATTAAGATTTCTGACTTTTTCATCACATGTCAGCCCAAGTGTCAGAAAAGCGCTGGAAACAGGGAGATATGCCTTTTTTGGAAGAAATGGTTAAATTCTTGAATTTTTCATCACACATCATCCCAAATGTCACTAAACAGCTGGAAACGGGGAGATAAGCCTTTTTTGGAAGCATTGATTAAGATTTCTGACTTTTTCATCACATGTCAGCCCAAGTGTCAGAAAAGCGCTGGAAACAGGGAGATATGCCTTTTTTGGAAGAAATGGTTAAATTCTTGAATTTTTCATCACACATCATCCCAAATGTCACTAAACAGCTGGAAACGGGGAGATAAGCCTTTTTTGGAAGAGCATTGATTAAGATTTCTGACTTTTTCATCACATGTCAGCCCAAGTGTCAGAAAAGCGCTGGAAACAGGGAGATATGCCTTTTTTGGAAGAAATGGTTAAATTCTTGAATTTTTCATCACACATCATCCCAAATGTCACTAAACAGCTGGAAACGGGGAGATAAGCCTTTTTTGGAAGCAATGGTTAACATTTTGACTTTTTCATCACATATCAGCCCAAGTGTCAGAAAAGCGCTGGAAACAGGGAGATATGCCTTTTTTGGAAGAAATGGTTAAATTCTTGAATTTTTCATCACACATCATCCCAAATGTCACTAAACAGCTGGAAACGGGGAGATAAGCCTTTTTTGGAAGCATTGATTAAGATTTCTGACTTTTTCATCACATGTCAGCCCAAGTGTCAGAAAAGCGCTGGAAACAGGGAGATATGCCTTTTTTGGAAGAAATGGTTAAATTCTTGAATTTTTCATCACACATCATCCCAAATGTCACTAAACAGCTGGAAACGGGGAGATAAGCCTTTTTTGGAAGCATTGATTAAGATTTCTGACTTTTTCATCACATGTCAGCTCAAGTGTCAGAAAAGCGCTGGAAACAGGGAGATATGCCTTTTTTGGAAGAAATGGTTAAATTCTTGAATTTTTCATCACACATCATCCCAAATGTCACTAAACAGCTGGAAACGGGGAGATAAGCCTTTTTTGGAAGCATTGATTAAGATTTCTGACTTTTTCATCACATGTCAGCCCAAGTGTCAGAAAAGCGCTGGAAACAGGGAGATATGCCTTTTTCGGAAGAAATGGTTAAATTCTTGAATTTTTCATCACACATCATCCCAAATGTCACTAAACAGAAGGAAACGGGGAGATAAGCCTTTTTTGGAAGCATTGATTAAGATTTCTGACTTTTTCATCACATGTCAGCCCAAGTGTCAGAAAAGCGCTAGAAACAGGGAGATATGCCTTTTTTGGAAGAAATGGTTAAATTCTTGAATTTTTCATCACACATCATCCCAAATGTCACTAAACAGCTGGAAACGGGGAGATAAGCCTTTTTTGGAAGCAATGGTTAACATTTTGACTTTTTCATCACATATCAGCCCAAGTGTCAGAAAAGCGCTGGAAACAGGGAGATATGCCTTTTTTGGAAGAAATGGTTAAATTCTTGAATTTTTCATCACACATCATCCCAAATGTCACTAAACAGCTGGAAACGGGGAGATAAGCCTTTTTTGGAAGCATTGATTAAGATTTCTGCCTTTTTCATCACATGTCAGCCCAAGTGTCAGAAAAGCGCTGGAAACAGGGAGATATGCCTTTTTTGGAAGAAATGGTTAAATTCTTGAATTTTTCATCACACATCATCCCAAATGTCACTAAACAGCTGGAAACGGGGAGATAAGCCTTTTTTGGAAGCATTGATTAAGATTTCTGACTTTTTCATCACATGTCAGCCCAAGTGTCAGAAAAGCGCTGGAAACAGGGAGATATGCCTTTTTTGGAAGAAATGGTTAAATTCTTGAATTTTTCATCACACATCATCCCAAATGTCACTAAACAGCTGGAAACGGGGAGATAAGCCTTTTTTGGAAGCATTGATTAAGATTTCTGACTTTTTCATCACATGTCAGCCCAAGTGTCAGAAAAGCGCTGGAAACAGGGAGATATGCCTTTTTTGGAAGAAATGGTTAAATTCTTGAATTTTTCATCACACATCATCCCAAATGTCACTAAACAGCTGGAAACGGGGAGATAAGCCTTTTTTGGAAGCAATGGTTAACATTTTGACTTTTTCATCACATATCAGCCCCAGTGTCACAAAAGCGCTGGAAACAGGGAGATATGCCTTTTTTGGAAGAAATGATTAAATTCTTGAATTTTTCATCACACATCATCCCAAATGTCACTAAACAGCTGGAAACGGGGAAATAAGCCTTTTTTGGAAGCATTGATTAAGATTTCTGACTTTTTCATCACATGTCAGCCCAAGTGTCAGAAAAGCGCTGGAAACAGGGAGATATGCCTTTTTTGGAAGAAATGGTTAAATTCTTGAGATTTTCATCACACATCATCCCAAATGTCACTAAACAGCTGGAAACGGGGAGATAAGCCTTTTTTGGAAGCATTGATTAAGATTTCTGACTTTTTCATCACATATCAGCCCAAGTGTCAGAAAAGCGCTGGAAACAGGGAGATATGCCTTTTTTGGAAGAAATGGTTAAATTCTTGAATTTTTCATCACACATCATCCCAAATGTCACTAAACAGCTGGAAACGGGGAGATAAGCCTTTTTTGGAAGCATTGATTAAGATTTCTGACTTTTTCATCACATGTCAGCCCAAGTGTCAGAAAAGCGCTGGAAACAGGGAGATATGCCTTTTTTGGAAGAAATGGTTAAATTCTTGAATTTTTCATCACACATCATCCCAAATGTCACTAAAAAGCTGGAAACGGGGAGATAAGCCTTTTTTGGAAGCAATGGTTAACATTTTGACTTTTTCATCACATATCAGCCCAAGTGTCAGAAAAGCGCTGGAAACAGGGAGATATGCCTTTTTTGGAAGAAATGGTTAAATTCTTGAATTTTTCATCACACATCATCCCAAATGTCACTAAACAGCTGGAAACGGGGAGATAAGCCTTTTTTGGAAGCATTGATTAAGATTTCTGACTTTTTCATCACATGTCAGCCCAAGTGTCAGAAAAGCGCTGGAAACAGGGAGATATGCCTTTTTTGGAAGAAATGGTTAAATTCTTGAATTTTTCATCACACATCATCCCAAATGTCACTAAACAGCTGGAAACGGGGAGATAAGCCTTTTTTGGAAGCAATGGTTAACATTTTGACTTTTTCATCACATATCAGCCCCAGTGTCACAAAAGCGCTGGAAACAGGGAGATATGCCTTTTTTGGAAGAAATGATTAAATTCTTGAATTTTTCATCACACATCATCCCAAATGTCACTAAACAGCTGGAAACGGGGAGATAAGCCTTTTTTGGAAGCATTGATTAAGATTTCTGACTTTTTCATCACATGTCAGCCCAAGTGTCAGAAAAGCGCTGGAAACAGGGAGATATGCCTTTTTTGGAAGAAATGGTTAAATTCTTGAATTTTTCATCACACATCATCCCAAATGTCACTAAACAGCTGGAAACGGGGAGATAAGCCTTTTTTGGAAGCATTGATTAAGATTTCTGACTTTTTCATCACATGTCAGCCCAAGTGTCAGAAAAGCGCTGGAAACAGGGAGATATGCCTTTTTTGGAAGAAATGGTTAAATTCTTGAATTTTTCATCACACATCATCCCAAATGTCACTAAACAGCTGGAAACGGGGAGATACGCCTTTTTTGGAAGCATTGATTAAGATTTCTGACTTTTTCATCACATGTCAGCCCAAGTGTCAGAAAAGCGCTGGAAACAGGGAGATATGCCTATTTTGGAAGAAATGGTTAAATTCTTGAATTTTTCATCACACATCATCCCAAATGTCACTAAACAGCTGGAAACGGGGAGATAAGCCTTTTTTGGAAGCAATGGTTAACATTTTGACTTTTTCATCACATATCAGCCCCAGTGTCACAAAAGCGCTGGAAACAGGGAGATATGCCTATTTTGGAAGAAATGGTTAAATTCTTGAATTTTTCATCACACATCATCCCAAATGTCACTAAACAGCTGGAAACGGGGAGATAAGCCTTTTTTGGAAGCAATGGTTAACATTTTGACTTTTTCATCACATATCAGCTCCAGTGTCAGAAAAGCGCTGGAAACAGGGAGATATGCCTTTTTTGGAAGAAATGGTTAAATTCTTGAATTTTTCATCACACATCATCCCAAATGTCACTAAACAGAAGGAAACGGGGAGATAAGCCTTTTTTGGAAGCATTGATTAAGATTTCTGACTTTTTCATCACATGTCAGCCCAAGTGTCAGAAAAGCGCTGGAAACAGGGAGATATGCCTTTTTTGGAAGAAATGGTTAAATTCTTGAATTTTTCATCACACATCATCCCAAATGTCACTAAACAGCTGGAAACGGGGAGATAAGCCTTTTTTGGAAGCAATGGTTAACATTTTGACTTTTTCATCACATATCAGCCCAAGTGTCAGAAAAGCGCTGGAAACAGGGAGATATGCCTTTTTTGGAAGAAATGGTTAAATTCTTGAATTTTTCATCACACATCATCCCAAATGTCACTAAACAGCTGGAAACGGGGAGATAAGCCTTTTTTGGAAGCATTGATTAAGATTTCTGCCTTTTTCATCACATGTCAGCCCAAGTGTCAGAAAAGCGCTGGAAACAGGGAGATATGCCTTTTTTGGAAGAAATGGTTAAATTCTTGAATTTTTCATCACACATCATCCCAAATGTCACTAAACAGCTGGAAACGGGGAGATAAGCCTTTTTTGGAAGCATTGATTAAGATTTCTGACTTTTTCATCACATGTCAGCCCAAGTGTCAGAAAAGCGCTGGAAACAGGGAGATATGCCTTTTTTGGCTGAAATGGTTAAATTCTTGAATTTTTCATCACACATCATCCCAAATGTCACTAAACAGCTGGAAACGGGGAGATAAGCCTTTTTTGGAAGCATTGATTAAGATTTCTGACTTTTTCATCACATGTCAGCCCAAGTGTCAGAAAAGCGCTGGAAACAGGGAGATATGCCTTTTTTGGAAGAAATGGTTAAATTCTTGAATTTTTCATCACACATCATCCCAAATGTCACTAAACAGCTGGAAACGGGGAGATAAGCCTTTTTTGGAAGCATTGATTAAGATTTCTGACTTTTTCATCACATGTCAGCCCAAGTGTCAGAAAAGCGCTGGAAACAGGGAGATATGCCTTTTTTGGAAGAAATGGTTAAATTCTTGAATTTTTCATCACACATCATCCCAAATGTCACTAAACAGCTGGAAACGGGGAGATAAGCCTTTTTTGGAAGCATTGATTAAGATTTCTGACTTTTTCATCACATGTCAGCCCAAGTGTCAGAAAAGCGCTGGAAACAGGGAGATATGCCTTTTTTGGAAGAAATGGTTAAATTCTTGAATTTTTCATCACACATTATCCCAAATGTCACTAAACAGCTGGAAACGGGGAGATAAGCCTTTTTTGGAAGCATTGATTAAGATTTCTGACTTTTTCATCACATATCAGCCCAAGTGTCAGAAAAGCGCTGGAAACAGGGAGATATGCCTTTTTTGGAAGAAAAGGTTAAATTCTTGAATTTTTCATCACACATAATCCCAAATGTCACTAAACAGCTGGAAACGGGGAGATAAGCCTTTTTTGGAAGCTGATTAAGATTTCTGACTTTTTCATCACATGTCAGCCCAAGTGTCAGAAAAGCGCTGGAAACAGGGAGATATGCCTTTTTTGGAAGAAATGGTTAAATTCTTGAATTTTTCATCACACATCATCCCAAATGTCACTAAACAGCTGGAAACGGGGAGATAAGCCTTTTTTTGAAGCATTGATTAAGATTTCTGACTTTTTCATCACATGTCAGCCCAAGTGTCAGAAAAGCGCTGGAAACAGGGAGATATGCCTTTTTTGGAAGAAATGGTTAAATTCTTGAATTTTTCATCGCACATCATCCCAAATGTCACTAAACAGCTGGAAACGGGGAGATAAGCCTTTTTTGGAAGCATTGATTAAGATTTCTGACTTTTTCATCACATGTCAGCCCAAGTGTCAGAAAAGCGCTGGAAACAGGGAGATATGCCTTTTTTGGAAGAAATGGTTAAATTCTTGAATTTTTCATCACACATCATCCCAAATGTCACTAAACAGCTGGAAACGGGGAGATAAGCCTTTTTTGGAAGCATTGATTAAGATTTCTGACTTTTTCATCACATGTCAGCCCAAGTGTCAGAAAAGCGCTGGAAACAGGGAGATATGCCTTTTTTGGAAGAAATGGTTAAATTCTTGAATTTTTCATCACACATCATCCCAAATGTCACTAAACAGCTGGAAACGGGGAGATAAGCCTTTTTTGGAAGCATTGATTAAGATTTCTGACTTTTTCATCACATGTCAGCCCAAGTGTCAGAAAAGCGATGGAAACAGGGAGATATGCCTTTTTTGGAAGAAATGGTTAAATTCTTGAATTTTTCATCACACATCATCCCAAATGTCACTAAACAGCTGGAAACGGGGAGATAAGCCTTTTTGGAAGCAAATGGTTAACATTTTTGAATTTTTCATCACATATCAGCCCAAGTGTCAGAAAAGCGCTGGAAACAGGGAGATATGCCTTTTTTGGAAGAAATGGTTAAATTCTTGAATTTTTCATCACACATAATCCCAAATGTCACTAAACAGCTGGAAACGGGGAGATAAGCCTTTTTTGGAAGCATTGATTAAGATTTCTGACTTTTTCATCACATGTCAGCCCTAAGTGTCAGAAAAGCGCTGGAAACAGGGAGATATGCCTTTTTTGGAAGAAATGGTTAAATTCTTGAATTTTTCATCACACATCATCCCAAATGTCACTAAACAGCTGGAAACGGGGAGATAAGCCTTTTTTGGAAGCATTGATTAAGATTTCTGACTTTTTCATCACATGTCAGCCCAAGTGTCAGAAAAGCGCTGGAAACAGGGAGATATGCCTTTTTTGGAAGAAATGGTTAAATTCTTGAATTTTTCATCACACATCATCCCAAATGTCACTAAACAGCTGGAAACGGGGAGATATGCCTTTTTTGGAAGCATTGATTAAGATTTCTGACTTTTTCATCACATGTCAGCCCAAGTGTCAGAAAAGCGATGGAAACAGGGAGATATGCCTTTTTTGGAAGAAATGGTTAAATTCTTGAATTTTTCATCACACATCATCCCAAATGTCACTAAACAGCTGGAAACGGGGAGATAAGCCTTTTTTGGAAGCAATGGTTAACATTTTGACTTTTTCATCACATATCAGCCCAAGTGTCAGAAAAGCGCTGGAAACAGGGAGATATGCCTTTTTTGGAAGAAATGGTTAAATTCTTGAATTTTTCATCACACATCATCCCAAATGTCACTAAACAGCTGGAAACGGGGAGATAAGCCTTTTTTTGGAAGCATTGATTAAGATTTCTGACTTTTTCATCACATGTCAGCCCAAGTGTCAGAAAAGCGCTGGAAACAGGGAGATATGCCTTTTTTGGAAGAAATGGTTAAATTCTTGAATTTTTCATCACACATCATCCCAAATGTCACTAAACAGCTGGAAACGGGGAGATAAGCCTTTTTTGGAAGCATTGATTAAGATTTCTGACTTTTTCATCACATGTCAGCCCAAGTGTCAGAAAAGCGATGGAAACAGGGAGATATGCCTTTTTTGGAAGAAATGGTTAAATTCTTGAATTTTTCATCACACATCATCCCAAATGTCACTAAACAGCTGGAAACGGGGAGATAAGCCTTTTTTGGAAGCAATGGTTAACATTTTGACTTTTTCATCACATATCAGCCCAAGTGTCAGAAAAGCGCTGGAAACAGGGAGATATGCCTTTTTTGGAAGAAATGGTTAAATTCTTGAATTTTTCATCACACATCATCCCAAATGTCACTAAACAGCTGGAAACGGGGAGATAAGCCTTTTTTTGGAAGCATTGATTAAGATTTCTGACTTTTTCATCACATGTCAGCCCAAGTGTCAGAAAAGCGCTGGAAACAGGGAGATATGCCTTTTTTGGAAGAAATGGTTAACATTTTGACTTTTTCATCACATATCAGCTCCAGTGTCAGAAAAGCGCTGGAAACAGGGAGATATGCCTTTTTTGGAAGAAATGGTTAAATTCTTGAATTTTTCATCACACATCATCCCAAATGTCAGTAAACAGCTGGAAACGGGGAGATAAGCCTTTTTTGGAAGCATTGATTAAGATTTCTGACTTTTTCATCACATGTCAGCCCAAGTGTCAGAAAAGCGCTGGAAACAGGGAGATATGCCTTTTTTGGAAGAAATGGTTAAATTCTTGAATTTTTCATCACACATCATCCCAAATGTCACTAAACAGCTGGAAACGGGGAGATAAGCCTTTTTTGGAAGCAATGGTTAACATTTTGACTTTTTCATCACATATCAGCTCCAGTGTCAGAAAAGCGCTGGAAACAGGGAGATATGCCTTTTTTGGAAGAAATGGTTAAATTCTTGAATTTTTCATCACACATCATCCCAAATGTCACTAAACAGCTGGAAACGGGGAGATAAGCCTTTTTTGGAAGCATTGATTAAGATTTCTGCCTTTTTCATCACATGTCAGCCCAAGTGTCAGAAAAGCGCTGGAAACAGGGAGATATGCCTTTTTTGGAAGAAATGGTTAAATTCTTGAATTTTTCATCACACATCATCCCAAATGTCACTAAACAGCTGGAAACGGGGAGATAAGCCTTTTTTGGAAGCATTGATTAAGATTTCTGACTTTTTCATCACATGTCAGCCCAAGTGTCAGAAAAGCGCTGGAAACAGGGAGATATGCCTTTTTTGGCTGAAATGGTTAAATTCTTGAATTTTTCATCACACATCATCCCAAATGTCACTAAACAGCTGGAAACGGGGAGATAAGCCTTTTTTGGAAGCATTGATTAAGATTTCTGACTTTTTCATCACATGTCAGCCCAAGTGTCAGAAAAGCGCTGGAAACAGGGAGATATGCCTTTTTTGGAAGAAATGGTTAAATTCTTGAATTTTTCATCACACATCATCCCAAATGTCACTAAACAGCTGGAAACGGGGAGATAAGCCTTTTTTGGAAGCATTGATTAAGATTTCTGACTTTTTCATCACATGTCAGCCCAAGTGTCAGAAAAGCGCTGGAAACAGGGAGATATGCCTTTTTTGGAAGAAATGGTTAAATTCTTGAATTTTTCATCACACATCATCCCAAATGTCACTAAACAGCTGGAAACGGGGAGATAAGCCTTTTTTGGAAGCATTGATTAAGATTTCTGACTTTTTCATCACATGTCAGCCCAAGTGTCAGAAAAGCGATGGAAACAGGGAGATATGCCTTTTTTGGAAGAAATGGTTAAATTCTTGAATTTTTCATCACACATTATCCCAAATGTCACTAAACAGCTGGAAACGGGGAGATAAGCCTTTTTTGGAAGCATTGATTAAGATTTCTGACTTTTTCATCACATATCAGCCCAAGTGTCAGAAAAGCGCTGGAAACAGGGAGATATGCCTTTTTTGGAAGAAAAGGTTAAATTCTTGAATTTTTCATCACACATAATCCCAAATGTCACTAAACAGCTGGAAACGGGGAGATAAGCCTTTTTTGGAAGCATTGATTAAGATTTCTGACTTTTTCATCACATGTCAGCCCAAGTGTCAGAAAAGCGCTGGAAACAGGGAGATATGCCTTTTTTGGAAGAAATGGTTAAATTCTTGAATTTTTCATCACACATCATCCCAAATGTCACTAAACAGCTGGAAACGGGGAGATAAGCCTTTTTTTGAAGCATTGATTAAGATTTCTGACTTTTTCATCACATGTCAGCCCAAGTGTCAGAAAAGCGCTGGAAACAGGGAGATATGCCTTTTTTGGAAGAAATGGTTAAATTCTTGAATTTTTCATCACACATCATCCCAAATGTCACTAAACAGCTGGAAACGGGGAGATAAGCCTTTTTTGGAAGCATTGATTAAGATTTCTGACTTTTTCATCACATGTCAGCCCAAGTGTCAGAAAAGCGCTGGAAACAGGGAGATATGCCTTTTTTGGAAGAAATGGTTAAATTCTTGAATTTTTCATCACACATCATCCCAAATGTCACTAAACAGCTGGAAACGGGGAGATAAGCCTTTTTTGGAAGCATTGATTAAGATTTCTGACTTTTTCATCACATGTCAGCCCAAGTGTCAGAAAAGCGCTGGAAACAGGGAGATATGCCTTTTTTGGAAGAAATGGTTAAATTCTTGAATTTTTCATCACACATCATCCCAAATGTCACTAAACAGCTGGAAACGGGGAGATAAGCCTTTTTTGGAAGCATTGATTAAGATTTCTGACTTTTTCATCACATGTCAGCCCAAGTGTCAGAAAAGCGATGGAAACAGGGAGATATGCCTTTTTTGGAAGAAATGGTTAAATTCTTGAATTTTTCATCACACATCATCCCAAATGTCACTAAACAGCTGGAAACGGGGAGATAAGCCTTTTTTGGAAGCAATGGTTAACATTTTGACTTTTTCATCACATATCAGCCCAAGTGTCAGAAAAGCGCTGGAAACAGGGAGATATGCCTTTTTTGGAAGAAATGGTTAAATTCTTGAATTTTTCATCACACATAATCCCAAATGTCACTAAACAGCTGGAAACGGGGAGATAAGCCTTTTTTGGAAGCATTGATTAAGATTTCTGACTTTTTCATCACATGTCAGCCTAAGTGTCAGAAAAGCGCTGGAAACAGGGAGATATGCCTTTTTTGGAAGAAATGGTTAAATTCTTGAATTTTTCATCACACATCATCCCATATGTCACTAAACAGCTGGAAACGGGGAGATAAGCCTTTTTTGGAAGCATTGATTAAGATTTCTGACTTTTTCATCACATGTCAGCCCAAGTGTCAGAAAAGCGCTGGAAACAGGGAGATATGCCTTTTTTGGAAGAAATGGTTAAATTCTTGAATTTTTCATCACACATCATCCCAAATGTCACTAAACAGCTGGAAACGGGGAGATATGCCTTTTTTGGAAGCATTGATTAAGATTTCTGACTTTTTCATCACATGTCAGCCCAAGTGTCAGAAAAGCGATGGAAACAGGGAGATATGCCTTTTTTGGAAGAAATGGTTAAATTCTTGAATTTTTCATCACACATCATCCCAAATGTCACTAAACAGCTGGAAACGGGGAGATAAGCCTTTTTTGGAAGCAATGGTTAACATTTTGACTTTTTCATCACATATCAGCCCAAGTGTCAGAAAAGCGCTGGAAACAGGGAGATATGCCTTTTTTGGAAGAAATGGTTAAATTCTTGAATTTTTCATCACACATCATCCCAAATGTCACTAAACAGCTGGAAACGGGGAGATAAGCCTTTTTTTGGAAGCATTGATTAAGATTTCTGACTTTTTCATCACATGTCAGCCCAAGTGTCAGAAAAGCGCTGGAAACAGGGAGATATGCCTTTTTTGGAAGAAATGGTTAAATTCTTGAATTTTTCATCACACATCATCCCAAATGTCACTAAACAGCTGGAAACGGGGAGATAAGCCTTTTTTGGAAGCATTGATTAAGATTTCTGACTTTTTCATCACATGTCAGCCCAAGTGTCAGAAAAGCGATGGAAACAGGGAGATATGCCTTTTTTGGAAGAAATGGTTAAATTCTTGAATTTTTCATCACACATCATCCCAAATGTCACTAAACAGCTGGAAACGGGGAGATAAGCCTTTTTTGGAAGCAATGGTTAACATTTTGACTTTTTCATCACATATCAGCCCAAGTGTCAGAAAAGCGCTGGAAACAGGGAGATATGCCTTTTTTGGAAGAAATGGTTAAATTCTTGAATTTTTCATCACACATCATCCCAAATGTCACTAAACAGCTGGAAACGGGGAGATAAGCCTTTTTTTGGAAGCATTGATTAAGATTTCTGACTTTTTCATCACATGTCAGCCCAAGTGTCAGAAAAGCGCTGGAAACAGGGAGATATGCCTTTTTTGGAAGAAATGGTTAACATTTTGACTTTTTCATCACATATCAGCTCCAGTGTCAGAAAAGCGCTGGAAACAGGGAGATATGCCTTTTTTGGAAGAAATGGTTAAATTCTTGAATTTTTCATCACACATCATCCCAAATGTCAGTAAACAGCTGGAAACGGGGAGATAAGCCTTTTTTGGAAGCATTGATTAAGATTTCTGACTTTTTCATCACATGTCAGCCCAAGTGTCAGAAAAGCGCTGGAAACAGGGAGATATGCCTTTTTTGGAAGAAATGGTTAAATTCTTGAATTTTTCATCACACATCATCCCAAATGTCACTAAACAGCTGGAAACGGGGAGATAAGCCTTTTTTGGAAGCAATGGTTAACATTTTGACTTTTTCATCACATATCAGCTCCAGTGTCAGAAAAGCGCTGGAAACAGGGAGATATGCCTTTTTTGGAAGAAATGGTTAAATTCTTGAATTTTTCATCACACATCATCCCAAATGTCACTAAACAGAAGGAAACGGGGAGATAAGCCTTTTTTGGAAGCATTGATTAAGATTTCTGACTTTTTCATCACATGTCAGCCCAAGTGTCAGAAAAGCGCTGGAAACAGGGAGATATGCCTTTTTTGGAAGAAATGGTTAAATTCTTGAATTTTTCATCACACATCATCCCAAATGTCACTAAACAGCTGGAAACGGGGAGATAAGCCTTTTTTGGAAGCAATGGTTAACATTTTGACTTTTTCATCACATATCAGCCCAAGTGTCAGAAAAGCGCTGGAAACAGGGAGATATGCCTTTTTTGGAAGAAATGGTTAAATTCTTGAATTTTTCATCACACATCATCCCAAATGTCACTAAACAGCTGGAAACGGGGAGATAAGCCTTTTTTGGAAGCATTGATTAAGATTTCTGCCTTTTTCATCACATGTCAGCCCAAGTGTCAGAAAAGCGCTGGAAACAGGGAGATATGCCTTTTTTGGAAGAAATGGTTAAATTCTTGAATTTTTCATCACACATCATCCCAAATGTCACTAAACAGCTGGAAACGGGGAGATAAGCCTTTTTTGGAAGCATTGATTAAGATTTCTGACTTTTTCATCACATGTCAGCCCAAGTGTCAGAAAAGCGCTGGAAACAGGGAGATATGCCTTTTTTGGAAGAAATGGTTAAATTCTTGAATTTTTCATCACACATCATCCCAAATGTCACTAAACAGCTGGAAACGGGGAGATAAGCCTTTTTTGGAAGCATTGATTAAGATTTCTGACTTTTTCATCACATGTCAGCCCAAGTGTCAGAAAAGCGCTGGAAACAGGGAGATATGCCTTTTTTGGAAGAAATGGTTAAATTCTTGAATTTTTCATCACACATCATCCCAAATGTCACTAAACAGCTGGAAACGGGGAGATAAGCCTTTTTTGGAAGCATTGATTAAGATTTCTGACTTTTTCATCACATGTCAGCCCAAGTGTCAGAAAAGCGCTGGAAACAGGGAGATATGCCTTTTTTGGAAGAAATGGTTAAATTCTTGAATTTTTCATCACACATCATCCCAAATGTCACTAAACAGCTGGAAACGGGGAGATAAGCCTTTTTTGGAAGCATTGATTAAGATTTCTGACTTTTTCATCACATGTCAGCCCAAGTGTCAGAAAAGCGATGGAAACAGGGAGATATGCCTTTTTTGGAAGAAATGGTTAAATTCTTGAATTTTTCATCACACATCATCCCAAATGTCACTAAACAGCTGGAAACGGGGAGATAAGCCTTTTTTGGAAGCATTGATTAAGATTTCTGACTTTTTCATCACATGTCAGCCCAAGTGTCAGAAAAGCGATGGAAACAGGGAGATATGCCTTTTTTGGAAGAAATGGTTAAATTCTTGAATTTTTCATCACACATTATCCCAAATGTCACTAAACAGCTGGAAACGGGGAGATAAGCCTTTTTTGGAAGCAATGGTTAACATTTTGACTTTTTCATCACATATCAGCCCAAGTGTCAGAAAAGCGCTGGAAACAGGGAGATATGCCTTTTTTGGAAGAAATGGTTAAATTCTTGAATTTTTCATCACACATAATCCCAAATGTCACTAAACAGCTGGAAACGGGGAGATAAGCCTTTTTTGGAAGCATTGATTAAGATTTCTGACTTTTTCATCACATGTCAGCCCAAGTGTCAGAAAAGCGCTGGAAACAGGGAGATATGCCTTTTTTGGAAGAAATGGTTAAATTCTTGAATTTTTCATCACACATCATCCCAAATGTCACTAAACAGCTGGAAACGGGGAGATAAGCCTTTTTTGGAAGCATTGATTAAGATTTCTGACTTTTTCATCACATGTCAGCCCAAGTGTCAGAAAAGCGCTGGAAACAGGGAGATATGCCTTTTTTGGAAGAAATGGTTAAATTCTTGAATTTTTCATCACACATCATCCCAAATGTCACTAAACAGCTGGAAACGGGGAGATAAGCCTTTTTTGGAAGCATTGATTAAGATTTCTGACTTTTTCATCACATGTCAGCCCAAGTGTCAGAAAAGCGATGGAAACAGGGAGATATGCCTTTTTTGGAAGAAATGGTTAAATTCTTGAATTTTTCATCACACATCATCCCAAATGTCACTAAACAGCTGGAAACGGGGAGATAAGCCTTTTTTGGAAGCAATGGTTAACATTTTGACTTTTTCATCACATATCAGCCCAAGTGTCAGAAAAGCGCTGGAAACAGGGAGATATGCCTTTTTTGGAAGAAATGGTTAAATTCTTGAATTTTTCATCACACATCATCCCAAATGTCACTAAACAGCTGGAAACGGGGAGATAAGCCTTTTTTTGGAAGCATTGATAAAGATTTCTGACTTTTTCATCACATGTCAGCCCAAGTGTCAGAAAAGCGCTGGAAACAGGGAGATATGCCTTTTTTGGAAGAAATGGTTAAATTCTTGAATTTTTCATCACACATCATCCCAAATGTCACTAAACAGCTGGAAACGGGGAGATAAGCCTTTTTTGGAAGCAATGGTTAACATTTTGACTTTTTCATCACATATCAGCCCAAGTGTCAGAAAAGCGCTGGAAACAGGGAGATATGCCTTTTTTGGAAGAAATGGTTAAATTCTTGAATTTTTCATCACACATAATCCCAAATGTTACTAAACAGCTGGAAACGGGGAGATAAGCCTTTTTTGGAAGCATTGATTAAGATTTCTGACTTTTTCATCACATGTCAGCCCAAGTGTCAGAAAAGCGCTGGAAACAGGGAGATATGCCTTTTTTGGAAGAAATGGTTAAATTCTTGAATTTTTCATCACACATCATCCCAAATGTCACTAAACAGCTGGAAACGGGGAGATAAGCCTTTTTTGGAAGCATTGATTAAGATTTCTGACTTTTTCATCACATGTCAGCCCAAGTGTCAGAAAAGCGCTGGAAACAGGGAGATATGCCTTTTTTGGAAGAAATGGTTAAATTCTTGAATTTTTCATCACACATCATCCCAAATGTCACTAAACAGCTGGAAACGGGGAGATAAGCCTTTTTTGGAAGCATTGATTAAGATTTCTGACTTTTTCATCACATGTCAGCCCAAGTGTCAGAAAAGCGCTGGAAACAGGGAGATATGCCTTTTTTGGAAGAAATGGTTAAATTCTTGAATTTTTCATCACACATCATCCCAAATGTCACTAAACAGCTGGAAACGGGGAGATAAGCCTTTTTTGGAAGCATTGATTAAGATTTCTGACTTTTTCATCACATGTCAGCCCAAGTGTCAGAAAAGCGATGGAAACAGGGAGATATGCCTTTTTTGGAAGAAATGGTTAAATTCTTGAATTTTTCATCACACATTATCCCAAATGTCACTAAACAGCTGGAAACGGGGAGATAAGCCTTTTTTGGAAGCAATGGTTAACATTTTGACTTTTTCATCACATATCAGCCCAAGTGTCAGAAAAGCGCTGGAAACAGGGAGATATGCCTTTTTTGGAAGAAATTGTTAAATTCTTGAATTTTTCATCACACATAATCCCAAATGTCACTAAACAGCTGGAAACGGGGAGATAAGCCTTTTTTGGAAGCATTGATTAAGATTTCTGACTTTTTCATCACATGTCAGCCCAAGTGTCAGAAAAGCGCTGGAAACAGGGAGATATGCCTTTTTTGGAAGAAATGGTTAAATTCTTGAATTTTTCATCACACATCATCCCAAATGTCACTAAACAGCTGGAAACGGGGAGATAAGCCTTTTTTGGAAGCAATGGTTAACATTTTGACTTTTTCATCACATATCAGCCCAAGTGTCAGAAAAGCGCTGGAAACAGGGAGATATGCCTTTTTTGGAAGAAATGGTTAAATTCTTGAATTTTTCATCACACAACATCATCCCAAATGTCACTAAACAGCTTGAAACGGGGAGATAAGCCTTTTTTGGAAGCATTGATTAAGATTTCTGACTTTTCATCACATGTCAGCCCAAGTGTCAGAAAAGCGCTGGAAACAGGGAGATATGCCTTTTTTGGAAGAAATGGTTAAATTCTTGAATTTTTCATCACACATCATCCCAAATGTCACTAAACAGCTGGAAACGGGGGAGATAAGCCTTTTTGGAAGCAATGGTTAACATTTTGACTTTTTCATCACATATCAGCCCAAGTGTCAGAAAAGCGCTGGAAACAGGGAGATATGCCTTTTTTGGAAGAAATGGTTAAATTCTTGAATTTTTCATCACACATCATCCCAAATGTCACTAAACAGCTGGAAACGGGGAGATAAGCCTTTTTTGGAAGCATTGATTAAGATTTCTGACTTTTTCATCACATGTCAGCCCAAGTGTCAGAAAAGCGCTGGAAACAGGGAGATATGCCTTTTTTGGAAGAAATGGTTAAATTCTTGAATTTTTCATCACACATCATCCCAAATGTCACTAAACAGCTGGAAACGGGAGATAAGCCTTTTTTGGAAGCATTGATTAAGATTTCTGACTTTTTCATCACATGTCAGCCCAAGTGTCAGAAAAGCGCTGGAAACAGGGAGATATGCCTTTTTTGGAAGAAATGGTTAAATTCTTGAATTTTTCATCACACATCATCCCAAATGTCACTAAACAGCTGGAAACGGGGAGATAAGCCTTTTTTGGAAGCATTGATTAAGATTTCTGACTTTTTCATCACATGTCAGCCCAAGTGTCAGAAAAGCGCTGGAAACAGGGAGATATGCCTTTTTTGGAAGAAATGGTTAAATTCTTGAATTTTTCATCACACATCATCCCAAATGTCACTAAACAGCTGGAAACGGGGAGATAAGCCTTTTTTGGAAGCAATGGTTAACATTTTGACTTTTTCATCACATATCAGCCCAAGTGTCAGAAAAGCGCTGGAAACAGGGAGATATGCCTTTTTTGGAAGAAATGGTTAAATTCTTGAATTTTTCATCACACATAATCCCAAATGTCACTAAACAGCTGGAAACGGGGAGATAAGCCTTTTTTGGAAGCATTGATTAAGATTTCTGACTTTTTCATCACATGTCAGCCCAAGTGTCAGAAAAGCGCTGGAAACAGGGAGATATGCCTTTTTTGGAAGAAATGGTTAAATTCTTGAATTTTTCATCACACATCATCCCAAATGTCACTAAACAGCTGGAAACGGGGAGATAAGCCTTTTTTGGAAGCATTGATTAAGATTTCTGACTTTTTCATCACATGTCAGCCCAAGTGTCAGAAAAGCGCTGGAAACAGGGAGATATGCCTTTTTTGGAAGAAATGGTTAAATTCTTGAATTTTTCATCACACATCATCCCAAATGTCACTAAACAGCTGGAAACGGGGAGATAAGCCTTTTTTGGAAGCATTGATTAAGATTTCTGACTTTTTCATCACATGTCAGCCCAAGTGTCAGAAAAGCGCTGGAAACAGGGAGATATGCCTTTTTTGGAAGAAATGGTTAAATTCTTGAATTTTTCATCACACATCATCCCAAATGTCACTAAACAGCTGGAAACGGGGAGATAAGCCTTTTTTGGAAGCATTGATTAAGATTTCTGACTTTTTCATCACATGTCAGCCCAAGTGTCAGAAAAGCGATGGAAACAGGGAGATATGCCTTTTTTGGAAGAAATGGTTAAATTCTTGAATTTTTCATCACACATCATCCCAAATGTCACTAAACAGCTGGAAACGGGGAGATAAGCCTTTTTTGGAAGCATTGATTAAGATTTCTCACTTTTTCATCACATGTCAGCCCAAGTGTCAGAAAAGCGCTGGAAACAGGGAGATATGCCTTTTTTGGAAGAAATGGTTAAATTCTTGAATTTTTCATCACACATCATCCCAAATGTCACTAAACAGCTGGAAACGGGGAGATAAGCCTTTTATGGAAGCATTGATTAAGATTTCTGACTTTTTCATCACATGTCAGCCCAAGTGTCAGAAAAGCGCTGGAAACAGGGAGATATGCCTTTTTTGGAAGAAATGGTTAAATTCTTGAATTTTTCATCACACATCATCCCAAATGTCACTAAACAGCTGGAAACGGGGAGATAAGCCTTTTTTGGAAGCAATGATTAAGATTTCTGACTTTTTCATCACATGTCAGCCCAAGTGTCAGAAAAGCGCTGGAAACAGGGAGATATGCCTTTTTTGGAAGAAATGGTTAAATTCTTGAATTTTTCATCACACATCATCCCAAATGTCACTAAACAGCTGGAAACGGGGAGATAAGCCTTTTTTGGAAGCATTGATTAAGATTTCTGACTTTTTCATCACGTCAGCCCAAGTGTCAGAAAAGCGCTGGAAACAGGGAGATATGCCTTTTTTGGAAGAACTGGTTAAATTCTTGAATTTTTCATCACACATCATCCCAAATGTCACTAAACAGCTGGAAACGGGGAGATAAGCCTTTTTTGGAAGCAATGGTTAACATTTTGACTTTTTCATCACATAGCAGCCCAAGTGTCAGAAAAGCGCTGGAAACAGGGAGATATGCCTTTTTTGGAAGAAATGGTTAAATTCTTGAATTTTTCATCACACATCATCCCAAATGTCACTAAACAGCTGGAAACGGGGAGATAAGCCTTTTTTGGAAGCAATGGTTAACATTTTGACTTTTTCATCACATATCAGCCCAAGTGTCAGAAAAGCGCTGGAAACAGGGAGATATGCCTTTTTTGGAAGAAATGGTTAAATTCTTGAATTTTTCATCACACATCATCCCAAATGTCACTAAACAGCTGGAAACGGGGAGATAAGCCTTTTTTGGAAGCAATGGTTAACATTTTGACTTTTTCATCACATATCAGCCCAAGTGTCAGAAAAGCGCTGGAAACAGGGAGATATGCCTTTTTTGGAAGAAATGGTTAAATTCTTGAATTTTTCATCACACATCATCCCAAATGTCACTAAACAGCTGGAAACGGGGAGATAAGCCTTTTTTGGAAGCAATGGTTAACATTTTGACTTTTTCATCACATATCAGCCCAAGTGTCAGAAAAGCGCTGGAAACAGGGAGATATGCCTTTTTTGGAAGAAATGGTTAAATTCTTGAATTTTTCATCACACATCATCCCAAATGTCACTAAACAGCTGGAAACGGGGAGATAAGCCTTTTTTGGAAGCAATGGTTAACATTTTGACTTTTTCATCACATATCAGCCCAAGTGTCAGAAAAGCGCTGGAAACAGGGAGATATGCCTTTTTTGGAAGAAATGGTTAAATTCTTGAATTTTTCATCACACATCATCCCAAATGTCACTAAACAGCTGGAAACGGGGAGATAAGCCTTTTTTTGGAAGCATTGATTAAGATTTCTGACTTTTTCATCACATGTCAGCCCAAGTGTCAGAAAAGCGCTGGAAACAGGGAGATATGCCTTTTTTGGAAGAAATGGTTAAATTCTTGAATTTTTCATCACACATCATCCCAAATGTCACTAAACAGCTGGAAACGGGGAGATAAGCCTTTTTTGGAAGCAATGGTTAACATTTTGACTTTTTCATCACATGTCAGCCCAAGTGTCAGAAAAGCGCTGGAAACAGGGAGATATGCCTTTTTTGGAAGAAATGGTTAAATTCTTGAATTTTTCATCACACATCATCCCAAATGTCACTAAACAGCTGGAAACGGGGAGATAAGCCTTTTTTGGAAGCATTGATTAAGATTTCTGACTTTTTCATCACATGTCAGCCCAAGTGTCAGAAAAGCGCTGGAAACAGGGAGATATGCCTTTTTCGGAAGAAATGGTTAAATTCTTTAATTTTTCATCACACATAATCCCAAATGTCACTAAACAGCTTGAAACGGGGAGATAAGCCTTTTTTGGAAGCATTGATTAAGATTTCTGACTTTTTCATCACATGTCAGCCCAAGTGTCAGAAAAGCGCTGGAAACAGGGAGATATGCCTTTTTTGGAAGAAATGGTTAAATTCTTGAATTTTTCATCACACATCATCCCAAATGTCACTAAACAGCTGGAAACGGGGAGATAAGCCTTTTTTGGAAGCATTGATTAAGATTTCTGACTTTTTCATCACATGTCAGCCCAAGTGTCAGAAAAGCGCTGGAAACAGGGAGATATGCCTTTTTTGGAAGAAATGGTTAAATTCTTGAATTTTTCATCACACATCATCCCAAATGTCACTAAACAGCTGGAAACGGGGAGATAAGCCTTTTTTGGAAGCATTGATTAAGATTTTCGACTTTTTCATCACATGTCAGCCCAAGTGTCAGAAAAGCGCTGGAAACAGGGAGATATGCCTTTTTTGGAAGAAATGGTTAAATTCTTGAATTTTTCATCACACATCATCCCAAATGTCACTAAACAGCTGGAAACGGGGAGATAAGCCTTTTTTGGAAGCATTGATTAAGATTTCTGACTTTTTCATCACATGTAAGCCCAAGTGTCAGAAAAGCGCTGGAAACAGGGAGATATGCCTTTTTTGGAAGAAATGGTTAAATTCTTGAATTTTTCATCACACATCATCCCAAATGTCACTAAACAGCTGGAAACGGGGAGATAAGCCTTTTTTGGAAGCAATGGTTAACATTTTGACTTTTTCATCACATATCAGCCCAAGTGTCAGAAAAGCGCTGGAAACAGGGAGATATGCCTTTTTTGGAAGAAATGGTTAAATTCTTGAATTTTTCATCACACATAATCCCAAATGTCACTAAACAGCTGGAAACGGGGAGATAAGCCTTTTTTGGAAGCATTGATTAAGATTTCTGACTTTTTCATCACATGTCAGCCCAAGTGTCAGAAAAGCGCTGGAAACAGGGAGATATGCCTTTTTTGGAAGAAATGGTTAAATTCTTGAATTTTTCATCACACATCATCCCAAATGTCACTAAACAGCTGGAAACGGGGAGATAAGCCTTTTTTGGAAGCATTGATTAAGATTTTCGACTTTTTCATCACATGTCAGCCCAAGTGTCAGAAAAGCGCTGGAAACAGGGAGATATGCCTTTTTGGAAGAAATGGTTAAATTCTTGAATTTTTCATCACACATCATCCCAAATGTCACTAAACAGCTGGAAACGGGGAGATAAGCCTTTTTTGGAAGCAATGGTTAACATTTTGACTTTTTCATCACATATCAGCCCAAGTGTCAGAAAAGCGCTGGAAACAGGGAGATATGCCTTTTTTGGAAGAAATGGTTAAATTCTTGAATTTTTCATCACACATAATCCCAAATGTCACTAAACAGCTGGAAACGGGGAGATAAGCCTTTTTTGGAAGCATTGATTAAGATTTCTGACTTTTTCATCACATGTCAGCCCAAGTGTCAGAAAAGCGCTGGAAACAGGGAGATATGCCTTTTTTGGAAGAAATGGTTAAATTCTTGAATTTTTCATCACACATCATCCCAAATGTCACTAAACAGCTGGAAACGGGGAGATAAGCCTTTTTTGGAAGCATTGATTAAGATTTTCAACTTTTTCATCACATGTCAGCCCAAGTGTCAGAAAAGCGCTGGAAACAGGGAGATATGCCTTTTTTGGAAGAAATGGTTAAATTCTTGAATTTTTCATCACACATCATCCCAAATGTCACTAAACAGCTGGAAACGGGGAGATAAGCCTTTTTTGGAAGCATTGATTAAGATTTCTGACTTTTTCATCACATGTCAGCCCAAGTGTCAGAAAAGCGCTGGAAACAGGGAGATATGCCTTTTTTGGAAGAAATGGTTAAATTCTTGAATTTTTCATCACACATCATCCCAAATGTCACTAAACAGCTGGAAACGGGGAGATAAGCCTTTTTTGGAAGCATTGATTAAGATTTTCGACTTTTTCATCACATGTCAGCCCAAGTGTCAGAAAAGCGCTGGAAACAGGGAGATATGCCTTTTTTGGAAGAAATGGTTAAATTCTTGAATTTTTCATCACACATCATCCCAAATGTCACTAAACAGCTGGAAACGGGGAGATAAGCCTTTTTTGGAAGCATTGATTAAGATTTCTGACTTTTTCATCACATGTCAGCCCAAGTGTCAGAAAAGCGCTGGAAACAGGGAGATATGCCTTTTTTGGAAGAAATGGTTAAATTCTTGAATTTTTCATCACACATCATCCCAAATGTCACTAAACAGCTGGAAACGGGGAGATAAGCCTTTTTTGGAAGCATTGATTAAGATTTCTCACTTTTTCATCACATGTCAGCCCAAGTGTCAGAAAAGCGCTGGAAACAGGGAGATATGCCTTTTTTGGAAGAAATGGTTAAATTCTTGAATTTTTCATCACACATCATCCCAAATGTCACTAAACAGCTGGAAACGGGGAGATAAGCCTTTTTTGGAAGCATTGATTAAGATTTCTGACTTTTTCATCACATGTCAGCCCAAGTGTCAGAAAAGCGCTGGAAACAGGGAGATATGCCTTTTTTGGAAGAAATGGTTAAATTCTTGAATTTTTCATCACACATCATCCCAAATGTCACTAAACAGCTGGAAACGGGGAGATAAGCCTTTTTTGGAAGCAATGGTTAACATTTTGACTTTTTCATCACATATCAGCCCAAGTGTCAGAAAAGCGCTGGAAACAGGGAGATATGCCTTTTTTGGAAGAAATGGTTAAATTCTTGAATTTTTCATCACACATCATCCCAAATGTCACTAAACAGCTGGAAACGGGGAGATAAGCCTTTTTTGGAAGCAATGGTTAACATTTTGACTTTTTCATCACATATCAGCCCAAGTGTCAGAAAAGCGCTGGAAACAGGGAGATATGCCTTTTTTGGAAGAAATGGTTAAATTCTTGAATTTTTCATCACACATCATCCCAAATGTCACTAAACAGCTGGAAACGGGGAGATAAGCCTTTTTTTGGAAGCATTGATTAAGATTTCTGACTTTTTCATCACATGTCAGCCCAAGTGTCAGAAAAGCGCTGGAAACAGGGAGATATGCCTTTTTTGGAAGAAATGGTTAAATTCTTGAATTTTTCATCACACATCATCCCAAATGTCACTAAACAGCTGGAAACGGGGAGATAAGCCTTTTTTGGAAGCAATGGTTAACATTTTGACTTTTTCATCACATGACAGCCCAAGTGTCAGAAAAGCGCTGGAAACAGGGAGATATGCCTTTTTTGGAAGAAATGGTTAAATTCTTGAATTTTTCATCACACATCATCCCAAATGTCACTAAACAGCTGGAAACGGGGAGATAAGCCTTTTTTGGAAGCATTGATTAAGATTTCTGACTTTTTCATCACATGTCAGCCCAAGTGTCAGAAAAGCGCTGGAAACAGGGAGATATGCCTTTTTTGGAAGAAATGGTTAAATTCTTGAATTTTTCATCACACATCATCCCAAATGTCACTAAACAGCTGGAAACGGGGAGATAAGCCTTTTTTGGAAGCATTGATTAAGATTTCTGACTTTTTCATCACGTCAGCCCAAGTGTCAGAATAGCGCTGGAAACAGGGAGATATGCCTTTTTTGGAAGAACTGGTTAAATTCTTGAATTTTTCATCACACATCATCCCAAATGTCACTAAACAGCTGGAAACGGGGAGATAAGCCTTTTTTGGAAGCAATGGTTAACATTTTGACTTTTTCATCACATATCAGCCCAAGTGTCAGAAAAGCGCTGGAAACAGGGAGATATGCCTTTTTTGGAAGAAATGGTTAAATTCTTGAATTTTTCATCACACATCATCCCAAATGTCACTAAACAGCTGGAAACGGGGAGATAAGCCTTTTTTGGAAGCATTGATTAAGATTTCTGACTTTATCATCACATGTCAGCCCAAGTGTCAGAAAAGCGCTGGAAACAGGGAGATATGCCTTTTTTGGAAGAAATGGTTAAATTCTTGAATTTTTCATCACACATCATCCCAAATGTCACTAAACAGCTGGAAACGGGGAGATAAGCCTTTTTTGGAAGCAATGGTTAACATTTTGACTTTTTCATCACATATCAGCCCAAGTGTCAGAAAAGCGCTGGAAACAGGGAGATATGCCTTTTTTGGAAGAAATGGTTAAATTCTTGAATTTTTCATCACACATCATCCCAAATGTCACTAAACAGCTGGAAACGGGGAGATAAGCCTTTTTTTGGAAGCATTGATTAAGATTTCTGACTTTTTCATCACATGTCAGCCCAAGTGTCAGAAAAGCGCTGGAAACAGGGAGATATGCCTTTTTTGGAAGAAATGGTTAAATTCTTGAATTTTTCATCACACATCATCCCAAATGTCACTAAACAGCTGGAAACGGGGAGATAACCCTTTTTTGGAAGCAGTGGTTAACATTTTGACTTTTTCATCACATATCAGCCCAAGTGTCAGAAAAGCGCTGGAAACAGGGAGATATGCCTTTTTTGGAAGAAATGGTTAAATTCTTGAATTTTTCATCACACATCATCCCAAATGTCACTAAACAGCTTGAAACGGGGAGATAAGCCTTTTTTGGAAGCAATGGTTAACATTTTGACTTTTTCATCACATGTCAGCCCAAGTGTCAGAAAAGCGCTGGAAACAGGGAGATATGCCTTTTTTGGAAGAAATGGTTAAATTCTTGAATTTTTCATCACACATCATCCCAAATGTCACTAAACAGCTGGAAACGGGGAGATAAGCCTTTTTTGGAAGCATTGATTAAGATTTCTCACTTTTTCATCACATGTCAGCCCAAGTGTCAGAAAAGCGCTGGAAACAGGGAGATATGCCTTTTTTGGAAGAAATGGTTAAATTCTTGAATTTTTCATCACACATCATCCCAAATGTCACTAAACAGCTGGAAACGGGGAGATAAGCCTTTTTTGGAAGCATTGATTAAGATTTCTGACTTTTTCATCACGTCAGCCCAAGTGTCAGAAAAGCGCTGGAAACAGGGAGATATGCCTTTTTTGGAAGAAATGGTTAAATTCTTGAATTTTTCATCACACATCATCCCAAATGTCACTAAACAGCTGGAAACGGGGAGATAAGCCTTTTTTGGAAGCATTGATTAAGATTTCTCACTTTTTCATCACATGTCAGCCCAAGTGTCAGAAAAGCGCTGGAAACAGGGAGATATGCCTTTTTTGGAAGAAATGGTTAAATTCTTGAATTTTTCATCACACATCATCCCAAATGTCACTAAACAGCTGGAAACGGGGAGATAAGCCTTTTTTGGAAGCATTGATTAAGATTTCTGACTTTTTCATCACGTCAGCCCAAGTGTCAGAAAAGCGCTGGAAACAGGGAGATATGCCTTTTTTGGAAGAACTGGTTAAATTCTTGAATTTTTCATCACACATCATCCCAAATGTCACTAAACAGCTGGAAACGGGAAGATAAGCCTTTTTTGGAAGCAATGGTTAACATTTTGACTTTTTCATCACATAGCAGCCCAAGTGTCAGAAAAGCGCTGGAAACAGGGAGATATGCCTTTTTTGGAAGAAATGGTTAAATTCTTGAATTTTTCATCACACATCATCCCAAATGTCACTAAACAGCTGGAAACGGGGAGATAAGCCTTTTTTGGAAGCAATGGTTAACATTTTGACTTTTTCATCACATATCAGCCCAAGTGTCAGAAAAGCGCTGGAAACAGGGAGATATGCCTTTTTTGGAAGAAATGGTTAAATTCTTGAATTTTTCATCACACATCATCCCAAATGTCACTAAACAGCTGGAAACGGGGAGATAAGCCTTTTTTGGAAGCAATGGTTAACATTTTGACTTTTTCATCACATATCAGCCCAAGTGTCAGAAAAGCGCTGGAAACAGGGAGATATGCCTTTTTTGGAAGAAATGGTTAAATTCTTGAATTTTTCATCACACATCATCCCAAATGTCACTAAACAGCTGGAAACGGGGAGATAAGCCTTTTTTGGAAGCAATGGTTAACATTTTGACTTTTTCATCACATATCAGCCCAAGTGTCAGAAAAGCGCTGGAAACAGGGAGATATGCCTTTTTTGGAAGAAATGGTTAAATTCTTGAATTTTTCATCACACATCATCCCAAATGTCACTAAACAGCTGGAAACGGGGAGATAAGCCTTTTTTTGGAAGCATTGATTAAGATTTCTGACTTTTTCATCACATGTCAGCCCAAGTGTCAGAAAAGCGCTGGAAACAGGGAGATATGCCTTTTTTGGAAGAAATGGTTAAATTCTTGAATTTTTCATCACACATCATCCCAAATGTCACTAAACAGCTGGAAACGGGGAGATAAGCCTTTTTTGGAAGCATTGATTAAGATTTCTGACTTTTTCATCACATGTCAGCCCAAGTGTCAGAAAAGCGCTGGAAACAGGGAGATATGCCTTTTTTGGAAGAAATGGTTAAATTCTTGAATTTTTCATCACACATCATCCCAAATGTCACTAAACAGCTGGAAACGGGGAGATAAGCCTTTTTTGGAAGCATTGATTAAGATTTCTGACTTTTTCATCACGTCAGCCCAAGTGTCAGAAAAGCGCTGGAAACAGGGAGATATGCCTTTTTTGGAAGAACTGGTTAAATTCTTGAATTTTTCATCACACATCATCCCAAATGTCACTAAACAGCTGGAAACGGGGAGATAAGCCTTTTTTGGAAGCAATGGTTAACATTTTGACTTTTTCATCACATATCAGCCCAAGTGTCAGAAAAGCGCTGGAAACAGGGAGATATGCCTTTTTTGGAAGAAATGGTTAAATTCTTGAATTTTTCATCACACATCATCCCAAATGTCACTAAACAGCTGGAAACGGGGAGATAAGCCTTTTTTGGAAGCATTGATTAAGATTTCTGACTTTTTCATCACATGTCAGCCCAAGTGTCAGAAAAGCGCTGGAAACAGGGAGATATGCCTTTTTTGGAAGAAATGGTTAAATTCTTGAATTTTTCATCACACATCATCCCAAATGTCACTAAACAGCTGGAAACGGGGAGATAAGCCTTTTTTGGAAGCAATGGTTAACATTTTGACTTTTTCATCACATATCAGCCCAAGTGTCAGAAAAGCGCTGGAAACAGGGAGATATGCCTTTTTTGGAAGAAATGGTTAAATTCTTGAATTTTTCATCACACATCATCCCAAATGTCACTAAACAGCTGGAAACGGGGAGATAAGCCTTTTTTTGGAAGCATTGATTAAGATTTCTGACTTTTTCATCACATGTCAGCCCAAGTGTCAGAAAAGCGCTGGAAACAGGGAGATATGCCTTTTTTGGAAGAAATGGTTAAATTCTTGAATTTTTCATCACACATCATCCCAAATGTCACTAAACAGCTGGAAACGGGGAGATAACCCTTTTTTGGAAGCAGTGGTTAACATTTTGACTTTTTCATCACATATCAGCCCAAGTGTCAGAAAAGCGCTGGAAACAGGGAGATATGCCTTTTTTGGAAGAAATGGTTAAATTCTTGAATTTTTCATCACACATCATCCCAAATGTCACTAAACAGCTTGAAACGGGGAGATAAGCCTTTTTTGGAAGCATTGATTAAGATTTCTGACTTTTTCATCACATGTCAGCCCAAGTGTCAGAAAAGCGCTGGAAACAGGGAGATATGCCTTTTTTGGAAGAAATGGTTAAATTCTTGAATTTTTTATCACACATCATCCCAAATGTCACTAAACAGCTGGAAACGGGGAGATAAGCCTTTTTTGGAAGCAGTGGTTAACATTTTGACTTTTTCATCACATATCAGCCCAAGTGTCAGAAAAGCGCTGGAAACAGGGAGATATGCCTTTTTTGGAAGAAATGGTTAAATTCTTGAATTTTTCATCACACATCATCCCAAATGTCACTAAACAGCTGGAAACGGGGAGATAAGCCTTTTTTGGAAGCATTGATTAAGATTTTCGACTTTTTCATCACATGTCAGCCCAAGTGTCAGAAAAGCGCTGGAAACAGGGAGATATGCCTTTTTTGGAAGAAATGGTTAAATTCTTGAATTTTTCATCACACATCATCCCAAATGTCACTAAACAGCTGGAAACGGGGAGATAAGCCTTTTTTGGAAGCATTGATTAAGATTTCTCACTTTTTCATCACATGTCAGCCCAAGTGTCAGAAAAGCGCTGGAAACAGGGAGATATGCCTTTTTTGGAAGAAATGGTTAAATTCTTGAATTTTTCATCACACATCATCCCAAATGTCACTAAACAGCTGGAAACGGGGAGATAAGCCTTTTTTGGAAGCATTGATTAAGATTTCTGACTTTTTCATCACGTCAGCCCAAGTGTCAGAAAAGCGCTGGAAACAGGGAGATATGCCTTTTTTGGAAGAAATGGTTAAATTCTTGAATTTTTCATCACACATCATCCCAAATGTCACTAAACAGCTGGAAACGGGGAGATAAGCCTTTTTTGGAAGCATTGATTAAGATTTCTCACTTTTTCATCACATGTCAGCCCAAGTGTCAGAAAAGCGCTGGAAACAGGGAGATATGCCTTTTTTGGAAGAAATGGTTAAATTCTTGAATTTTTCATCACACATCATCCCAAATGTCACTAAACAGCTGGAAACGGGGAGATAAGCCTTTTTTGGAAGCATTGATTAAGATTTCTGACTTTTTCATCACGTCAGCCCAAGTGTCAGAAAAGCGCTGGAAACAGGGAGATATGCCTTTTTTGGAAGAAATGGTTAAATTCTTGAATTTTTCATCACACATCATCCCAAATGTCACTAAACAGCTGGAAACGGGGAGATAAGCCTTTTTTGGAAGCATTGATTAAGATTTCTCACTTTTTCATCACATGTCAGCCCAAGTGTCAGAAAAGCGCTGGAAACAGGGAGATATGCCTTTTTTGGAAGAAATGGTTAAATTCTTGAATTTTTCATCACACATCATCCCAAATGTCACTAAACAGCTGGAAACGGGGAGATAAGCCTTTTTTGGAAGCATTGATTAAGATTTCTGACTTTTTCATCACGTCAGCCCAAGTGTCAGAAAAGCGCTGGAAACAGGGAGATATGCCTTTTTTGGAAGAACTGGTTAAATTCTTGAATTTTTCATCACACATCATCCCAAATGTCACTAAACAGCTGGAAACGGGAAGATAAGCCTTTTTTGGAAGCAATGGTTAACATTTTGACTTTTTCATCACATAGCAGCCCAAGTGTCAGAAAAGCGCTGGAAACAGGGAGATATGCCTTTTTTGGAAGAAATGGTTAAATTCTTGAATTTTTCATCACACATCATCCCAAATGTCACTAAACAGCTGGAAACGGGGAGATAAGCCTTTTTTGGAAGCAATGGTTAACATTTTGACTTTTTCATCACATATCAGCCCAAGTGTCAGAAAAGCGCTGGAAACAGGGAGATATGCCTTTTTTGGAAGAAATGGTTAAATTCTTGAATTTTTCATCACACATCATCCCAAATGTCACTAAACAGCTGGAAACGGGGAGATAAGCCTTTTTTGGAAGCAATGGTTAACATTTTGACTTTTTCATCACATATCAGCCCAAGTGTCAGAAAAGCGCTGGAAACAGGGAGATATGCCTTTTTTGGAAGAAATGGTTAAATTCTTGAATTTTTCATCACACATCATCCCAAATGTCACTAAACAGCTGGAAACGGGGAGATAAGCCTTTTTTGGAAGCAATGGTTAACATTTTGACTTTTTCATCACATATCAGCCCAAGTGTCAGAAAAGCGCTGGAAACAGGGAGATATGCCTTTTTTGGAAGAAATGGTTAAATTCTTGAATTTTTCATCACACATCATCCCAAATGTCACTAAACAGCTGGAAACGGGGAGATAAGCCTTTTTTTGGAAGCATTGATTAAGATTTCTGACTTTTTCATCACATGTCAGCCCAAGTGTCAGAAAAGCGCTGGAAACAGGGAGATATGCCTTTTTTGGAAGAAATGGTTAAATTCTTGAATTTTTCATCACACATCATCCCAAATGTCACTAAACAGCTGGAAACGGGGAGATAAGCCTTTTTTGGAAGCATTGATTAAGATTTCTGACTTTTTCATCACATGTCAGCCCAAGTGTCAGAAAAGCGCTGGAAACAGGGAGATATGCCTTTTTTGGAAGAAATGGTTAAATTCTTGAATTTTTCATCACACATCATCCCAAATGTCACTAAACAGCTGGAAACGGGGAGATAAGCCTTTTTTGGAAGCATTGATTAAGATTTCTGACTTTTTCACAGCTCAAGTGTCAGAAAAGCGCTGGAAACACGGAGATATGCCTTTTTTTGGAAGAAATGGTTAAATTCTTGAATTTTTCATCACACATCATCCCAAATGTCACTAAACAGCTGGAAACGGGGAGATAAGCCTTTTTTGGAAGCATTGATTAAGATTTCTGACTTTTTCATCACATGTCAGCCCAAGTGTCAAAAAAGCGCTGGAAACAGGGAGATATGCCTTTTTTGGAAGAAATGGTTAAATTCTTGAATTTTTCATCACACATCATCCCAAATGTCACTAAACAGCTGGAAACTGGGAGATAAGCCTTTTTTGGAAGCATTGATTAAGATTTCTGACTTTTTCATCACATGTCAGCCCAAGTGTCAGAAAAGCGCTGGAAACAGGGAGATATGCCTTTTTTGGAAGAAATGGTTAAATTCTTGAATTTTTCATCACACATCATCCCAAATGTCACTAAACAGCTGGAAACGGGGAGATAAGCCTTTTTTGGAAGCATTGATTAAGATTTCTGACTTTTTCATCACATGTCAGCCCAAGTGTCAAAAAAGCGCTGGAAACAGGGAGATATGCCTTTTTTGGAAGAAATTGTTAAATTCTTGAATTTTTCATCACACATCATCCCAAATGTCACTAAACAGCTGGAAACGGGGAGATAAGCCTTTTTTGGAAGCATTGATTAAGATTTCTGACTTTTTCATCACATGTCAGCCCAAGTGTCAAAAAAGCGCTGGAAACAGGGAGATATGCCTTTTTTGGAAGAAATGGTTAAATTCTTGAATTTTTAATCACAGATCATCCCAAATGTCACTAAACAGCTGGAAACGGGGAGATAAGCCTTTTTTGGAAGCATTGATTAAGATTTCTGACTTTTTCATCACATGTCAGCCCAAGTGTCAAAAAAGCGCTGGAAACAGGGAGATATGCCTTTTTTGGAAGAAATGGTTAAATTCTTGAATTTTTAATCACAGATCATCCCAAATGTCACTAAACAGCTGGAAACGGGGAGATAAGCCTTTTTTGGAAGCATTGATTAAGATTTCTGACTTTTTCATCACATGTCAGCCCCAAGTGTCAAAAAAGCGCTGGAAACAGGGAGATATGCCTTTTTTGGAAGAAATGGTTAAATTCTTGAATTTTTCCTCACACATCATCCCAAATGTCACTAAACAGCTGGAAACGGGGAGATAAGCCTTTTTTGGAAGCATTGATTAAGATTTCTGACTTTTTCATCACATGTCTGCCCAAGTGTCAGAAAAGCGCTGGAAACAGGGAGATATGCCTTTTTGGAAGAAATGGTTAAATTCTTGAATTTTTCATCACACATCATCCCAAATGTCACTAAACAGCTGGAAACGGGGAGATAAGCCTTTTTTGGAAGCATTGATTAAGATTTCTGACTTTTTCATCACATGTCAGCCCAAGTGTCAGAAAAGCGCTGGAAACAGGGAGATATGCCTTTTTTGGAAGAAATGGTTAAATTCTTGAATTTTTCATCACACTTCATCCCAAATGTCACTAAACAGCTGGAAACGGGGAGATAAGCCTTTTTTGGAAGCATTGATTAAGATTTCTGACTTTTTCATCACATGTCAGCCCAAGTGTCAAAAAGCGATGGAAACAGGGAGATATGCCTTTTTTGGAAGAAATGGTTAAATTCTTGAATTTTTCCTCACACATCATCCCAAATGTCACTAAACAGCTGGAAACTGGGAGATAAGCCTTTTTTGGAAGCATTGATTAAGATTTCTGACTTTTTCATCACATGTCAGCCCAAGTGTCAGAAAAGCGCTGGAAACAGGGAGATATGCCTTTTTTGGAAGAAATGGTTAAATTCTTGAATTTTTCATCACACATCATCCCAAATGTCACTAAACAGCTGGAAACGGGGAGATAAGCCTTTTTTGGAAGCATTGATTAAGATTTCTGACTTTTTTCATCACATGTCAGCCCAAGTGTCAGAAAAGCGCTGGAAACAGGGAGATAAGCCTTTTTTGGAAGAAATGGTTAAATTCTTGAATTTTTCATCACACATCATCCCAAATGTCACTAAACAGCTGGAAACGGGGAGATAAGCCTTTTTTGGAAGCAATGGTTAACATTTTGACTTTTTCATCACATATCAGCTCAAGTGTCAGAAAAGCGCTGGAAACAGGGAGATAAGCCTTTTTTGGAAGAAATGGTTAAATTCTTGAATTTTTCATCACACATCATCCCAAATGTCACTAAACAGCTGGAAACGGGGAGATAAGCCTTTTTTGGAAGCAATGGTTAACATTTTGACTTTTTCATCACATATCAGCGCAAGTGTCAGAAAAGCGCTGGAAACAGGGATATAAGCCTTTTTTGGAAGAAATGGTTAAATTCTTGAATTTTTCATCACACATCATCCCAAATGTCACTAAACAGCTGGAAACAGGGAGATAAGCCTTTTTTGGAAGCATTGATTAAGATTTCTGACTTTTTCATCACATGTCAGCCCAAGTGTCAGAAAAGCGCTGGAAATAGGGAGATATGCCTTTTTTGGAAGAAATGGTTAAATTCTTGAATTTTTCATCACACATCATCCCAAATGTCACTAAACCGCTGGAAACGGGGAGATAAGCCTTTTTTGGAAGCATTGATTAAGATTTCTGACTTTTTCATCACATGTCAGCCCAAGTGTCAGAAAAGCGCTGGAAACAGGGAGATAAGCCTTTTTTGGAAGAAATGGTTAAATTCTTGAATTTTTCATCACACATCATCCCAAATGTCACTAAACAGCTGGAAACAGGGAGATAAGCCTTTTTTGGAAGCAATGGTTAACATTTTGACTTTTTCATCACATATCAGCCCAAGTGTCAGAAAAGCGCTGGAAACAGGGAGATATGCCTTTTTTGGAAGAAATGGTTAAATTCTTGAATTTTTCATCACACATCATCCCAAATGTCACTAAACAGCTGGAAACGGGGAGATAAGCCTTTTTTGGAAGCAATGGTTAACATTTTGACTTTTTCATCACATATCAGCTCAAGTGTCAGAAAAGTGCTGGAAACAGGGAGATATGCCTTTTTTTGGAAGAAATGGTTAAATTCTTGAATTTTTTATCACACATCATCCCAAATGTCACTAAACAGCTGGAAACGGGGAGATAAGCCTTTTTTGGAAGCATTGATTAAGATTTCTGACTTTTTCATCACATGTCAGCCCAAGTGTCAGAAAAGCGCTGGAAACAGGGAGAAAAGCCTTTTTTGGAAGAAATGGTTAAATTCTTGAATTTTTCATCACACATCATCCCAAATGTCACTAAACAGCTGGAAACGGGGAGATAAGCCTTTTTTGGAAGCATTGATTAAGATTTCTGACTTTTTCATCACATGTCAGCCCAAGTGTCAAAAAAGCGCTGGAAACAGGGAGATATGCCTTTTTTGGAAGAAATGGTTAAATTCTTGAATTTTTAATCACAGATCATCCCAAATGTCACTAAACAGCTGGAAACGGGGAGATAAGCCTTTTTTGGAAGCATTGATTAAGATTTCTGACTTTTTCATCACATGTCAGCCCAAGTGTCAAAAAAGCGCTGGAAACAGGGAGATATGCCTTTTTTGGAAGAAATGGTTAAATTCTTGAATTTTTCCTCACACATCATCCCAAATGTCTTTTAACAGCTGGGAACGGGGAGATAAGCCTTTTTTGGAAGCATTGATTAAGATTTCTGACTTTTTCATCACATGTCAGCCCAAGTGTCAGAAAAGCGCTGGAAACAGGGAGATATGCCTTTTTTGGAAGAAATGGTTAAATTCTTGAATTTTTCATCACACATCATCCCAAATGTCACTAAACAGCTGGAAACGGGGAGATAAGCCTTTTTTGGAAGCATTGATTAAGATTTCTGACTTTTTCATCACATGTCAGCCCAAGTGTCCGGAAAGTGCTGGAAACAGGGAGATAAGCCTTTTTTGGAAGAAATGGTTAAATTCTTGAATTTTTCATCACACATCATCCCAAATGTCACTAAACAGCTGGAAACGGGGAGATAAGCCTTTTTTGGAAGCATTGATTAAGATTTCTGACTTTTTCATCACATGTCAGCCCAAGTGTCAGAAAAGCGCTGGAAACAGGGAGATAAGCCTTTTTTGGAAGAAATGGTTAAATTCTTGAATTTTTCATCACACATCATCCCAAATGTCACTAAACAGCTGGAAACGGGGAGATCAGCCTTTTTTGGAAGCAATGGTTAACATTTTGACTTTTTCATCACATATCAGCTCAAGTGTCAGAAAAGCGCTGGAAACAGGGAGATATGCCTTTTTTTGGAAGAAATGGTTAAATTCTTGAATTTTTCATCACACATCATCCCAAATGTCACTAAACAGCTGGAAACGGGGAGATAAGCCTTTTTTGGAAGCATTGATTAAGATTTCTGACTTTTTCATCACATTTCAGCCCAAGTGTCAGAAAAGCGCTGGAAACAGGGAGATATGCCTTGTTTGGAAGAAATGGTTAAATTCTTGAATTTTTCATCACACATCATCCCAAATGTCACTAAACAGCTGGAAACGGGGAGATAAGCCTTTTTTGGAAGCATTGATTAAGATTTCTGACTTTTTCATCACATGTCAGCCCAAGTGTCAAAAAAGCGCTGGAAACAGGGAGATATGCCTTTTTTGGAAGAAATTGTTAAATTCTTGAATTTTTCATCACACATCATCCCAAATGTCACTAAACAGCTGGAAACGGGGAGATAAGCCTTTTTTGGAAGCATTGATTAAGATTTCTGACTTTTTCATCACATGTCAGCCCAAGTGTCAAAAAAGCGCTGGAAACAGGGAGATATGCCTTTTTTGGAAGAAATGGTTAAATTCTTGAATTTTTAATCACAGATCATCCCAAATGTCACTAAACAGCTGGAAACGGGGAGATAAGCCTTTTTTGGAAACATTGATTAAGATTTCTGACTTTTTCATCACATGTCAGCCCAAGTGTCAAAAAAGCGCTGGAAACAGGGAGATATGCCTTTTTTGGAAGAAATGGTTAAATTCTTGAATTTTTCCTCACACATCATCCCAAATGTCACTAAACAGCTGGAAACGGGGAGATAAGCCTTTTTTGGAAGCATTGATTAAGATTTCTGACTTTTTCATCACATGTCTGCCCAAGTGTCAGAAAAGCGCTGGAAACAGGGAGATATGCCTTTTTTGGAAGAAATGGTTAAATTCTTGAATTTTTCATCACACATCATCCCAAATGTCACTAAACAGCTGGAAACGGGGAGATAGGCTTTTTTGGAAGCATTGATTAAGATTTCTGACTTTTTCATCACATGTCAGCCCAAGTGTCAGAAAAGCGCTGGAAACAGGGAGATATGCCTTTTTTTGGAAGAAATGGTTAAATTCTTGAATTTTTCATCACTGATCATCCCAAATGTCACTAAACAGCTGGAAACGGGGAGATAAGCCTTTTTTGGAAGCATTGATTAAGATTTCTGACTTTTTCATCACATGTCAGCCCAAGTGTCAAAAAAGCGCTGGAAACAGGGAGATATGCCTTTTTTGGAAGAAATGGTTAAATTCTTGAATTTTTCCTCACACATCATCCCAAATGTCACTAAACAGCTGGAAACGGGGAGATAAGCCTTTTTTGGAAGCAATGGTTAACATTTTGACTTTTTCATCACATATCAGCTCAAGTGTCAGAAAAGCGCTGGAAACACGGAGATATGCCTTTTTTTGGAAGAAATGGTTAAATTCTTGAATTTTTCATCACACATCATCCCAAATGTCACTAAACAGCTGGAAACGGGGAGATAAGCCTTTTTTGGAAGCATTGATTAAGATTTCTGACTTTTTCATCACATGTCAGCCCAAGTGTCAAAAAAGCGCTGGAAACAGGGAGATATGCCTTTTTTGGAAGAAATGGTTAAATTCTTGAATTTTTCATCACACATCATCCCAAATGTCACTAAACAGCTGGAAACTGGGAGATAAGCCTTTTTTGGAAGCATTGATTAAGATTTCTGACTTTTTCATCACATGTCAGCCCAAGTGTCAGAAAAGCGCTGGAAACAGGGAGATATGCCTTTTTTGGAAGAAATGGTTAAATTCTTGAATTTTTCATCACACATCATCCCAAATGTCACTAAACAGCTGGAAACGGGGAGATAAGCCTTTTTTGGAAGCATTGATTAAGATTTCTGACTTTTTCATCACATGTCAGCCCAAGTGTCAAAAAAGCGCTGGAAACAGGGAGATATGCCTTTTTTGGAAGAAATTGTTAAATTCTTGAATTTTTCATCACACATCATCCCAAATGTCACTAAACAGCTGGAAACGGGGAGATAAGCCTTTTTTGGAAGCATTGATTAAGATTTCTGACTTTTTCATCACATGTCAGCCCAAGTGTCAAAAAAGCGCTGGAAACAGGGAGATATGCCTTTTTTGGAAGAAATGGTTAAATTCTTGAATTTTTAATCACAGATCATCCCAAATGTCACTAAACAGCTGGAAACGGGGAGATAAGCCTTTTTTGGAAGCATTGATTAAGATTTCTGACTTTTTCATCACATGTCAGCCCAAGTGTCAAAAAAGCGCTGGAAACAGGGAGATATGCCTTTTTTGGAAGAAATGGTTAAATTCTTGAATTTTTAATCACAGATCATCCCAAATGTCACTAAACAGCTGGAAACGGGGAGATAAGCCTTTTTTGGAAGCATTGATTAAGATTTCTGACTTTTTCATCACATGTCAGCCCAAGTGTCAAAAAAGCGCTGGAAACAGGGAGATATGCCTTTTTTGGAAGAAATGGTTAAATTCTTGAATTTTTCCTCACACATCATCCCAAATGTCACTAAACAGCTGGAAACGGGGAGATAAGCCTTTTTTGGAAGCATTGATTAAGATTTCTGACTTTTTCATCACATGTCTGCCCAAGTGTCAGAAAAGCGCTGGAAACAGGGAGATATGCCTTTTTTGGAAGAAATGGTTAAATTCTTGAATTTTTCATCACACATCATCCCAAATGTCACTAAACAGCTGGAAACGGGGAGATAGGCTTTTTTGGAAGCATTGATTAAGATTTCTGACTTTTTCATCACATGTCAGCCCAAGTGTCAGAAAAGCGCTGGAAACAGGGAGATATGCCTTTTTTTGGAAGAAATGGTTAAATTCTTGAATTTTTCATCACTGATCATCCCAAATGTCACTAAACAGCTGGAAACGGGGAGATAAGCCTTTTTTGGAAGCATTGATTAAGATTTCTGACTTTTTCATCACATGTCAGCCCAAGTGTCAAAAAAGCGCTGGAAACAGGGAGATATGCCTTTTTTGGAAGAAATGGTTAAATTCTTGAATTTTTCCTCACACATCATCCCAAATGTCACTAAACAGCTGGAAACGGGGAGATAAGCCTTTTTTGGAAGCAATGGTTAACATTTTGACTTTTTCATCACATATCAGCTCAAGTGTCAGAAAAGCGCTGGAAACACGGAGATATGCCTTTTTTTGGAAGAAATGGTTAAATTCTTGAATTTTTCATCACACATCATCCCAAATGTCACTAAACAGCTGGAAACGGGGAGATAATCCTTTTTTGGAAGCATTGATTAAGATTTCTGACTTTTTCATCACATTTCAGCCCAAGTGTCAGAAAAGCGCTGGAACTAGGGAGATATGCCTTGTTTGGAAGAAATGGTTAAATTCTTGAATTTTTCATCACACATCATCCCAAATGTCACTAAACAGCTGGAAACGGGGAGATAAGCCTTTTTTGGAAGCATTGATTAAGATTTCTGACTTTTTCATCACATGTCAGCCCAAGTGTCAAAAAAGCGCTGGAAACAGGGAGATATGCCTTTTTTGGAAGAAATGGTTAAATTCTTGAATTTTTCATCACACATCATCCCAAATGTCACTAAACAGCTGGAAACTGGGAGATAAGCCTTTTTTGGAAGCATTGATTAAGATTTCTGACTTTTTCATCACATGTCAGCCCAAGTGTCAGAAAAGCGCTGGAAACAGGGAGATATGCCTTTTTTGGAAGAAATGGTTAAATTCTTGAATTTTTCATCACACATCATCCCAAATGTCACTAAACAGCTGGAAACGGGGAGATAAGCCTTTTTTGGAAGCATTGATTAAGATTTCTGACTTTTTCATCACATGTCAGCCCAAGTGTCAAAAAAGCGCTGGAAACAGGGAGATATGCCTTTTTTGGAAGAAATGGTTAAATTCTTGAATTTTTAACTACAGATCATCCCAAATGTCACTAAACAGCTGGAAACGGGGAGATAAGCCTTTTTTGGAAGCATTGATTAAGATTTCTGACTTTTTCATCACATGTCAGCCCAAGTGTCAAAAAAGCGCTGGAAACAGGGAGATATGCCTTGTTTGGAAGAAATGGTTAAATTCTTGAATTTTTCCTCACACATCATCCCAAATGTCACTAAACAGCTGGAAACGGGGAGATAAGCCTTTTTTGGAAGCATTGATTAAGATTTCTGACTTTTTCATCACATGTCAGCCCAAGTGTCAGAAAAGCGCTGGAAACAGGGAGATAAGCCTTTTTTGGAAGAAATGGTTAAATTCTTGAATTTTTCATCACACATCATCCCAAATGTCACTAAACAGCTGGAAACGGGGAGATAAGCCTTTTTTGGAAGCAATGGTTAACATTTTGACTTTTTCATCACATATCAGCTCAAGTGTCAGAAAGCGCTGGAAACAGGGAGATATGCCTTTTTTTGGAAGAAATGGTTAAATTCTTGAATTTTTCATCACACATCATCCCAAATGTCACTAAACAGCTGGAAACGGGGAGATAAGCCTTTTTTGGAAGCATTGATTAAGATTTCTGACTTTTTCATCACATTTCAGCCCAAGTGTCAGAAAAGCGCTGGAAACAGGGAGATATGCCTTGTTTGGAAGAAATGGTTAAATTCTTGAATTTTTCATCACACATCATCCCAAATGTCACTAAACAGCTGGAAACGGGGAGATAAGCCTTTTTTGGAAGCATTGATTAAGATTTCTGACTTTTTCATCACATGTCAGCCCAAGTGTCAAAAAAGCGCTGGAAACAGGGAGATATGCCTTTTTTGGAAGAAATGGTTAAATTCTTGAATTTTTCATCACACATCATCCCAAATGTCACTAAACAGCTGGAAACGGGGAGATAAGCCTTTTTTGGAAGCATTGATTAAGATTTCTGACTTTTTCATCACATGTCAGCCCAAGTGTCAAAAAAGCGCTGGAAACAGGGAGATATGCCTTTTTTGGAAGAAATGGTTAAATTCTTGAATTTTTCATCACACATCATCCCAAATGTCACTAAACAGCTGGAAACGGGGAGATAAGCCTTTTTTGGAAGCATTGATTAAGATTTCTGACTTTTTCATCACATGTCTGCCCAAGTGTCAAAAAAGCGCTGGAAACAGGGAGATATGCCTTTTTTGGAAGAAATGGTTAAATTCTTGAATTTTTCCTCACACATCATCCCAAATGTCACTAAACAGCTGGAAACGGGGAGATAAGCCTTTTTTGGAAGCATTGATTAAGATTTCTGACTTTTTCATCACATGTCAGCCCAAGTGTCAAAAAAGCGCTGGAAACAGGGAGATATGCCTTGTTTGGAAGAAATGGTTAAATTCTTGAATTTTTCCTCACACATCATCCCAAATGTCACTAAACAGCTGGAAACGGGGAGATAAGCCTTTTTTGGAAGCATTGATTAAGATTTCTGACTTTTTCATCACATGTCTGCCCAAGTGTCAGAAAAACGCTGGAAATTGGGAGATATGCCTTTTTTGGAAGAAATGGTTAAATTCTTGAATTTTTCATCACACATCATCCCAAATGTCACTAAACAGCTGGAAACGGGGAGATAGGCTTTTTTCTAAGCATTGATTAAGATTTCTGACGTTTTCATCACATGTCAGCCCAAGTGTCAAAAAAGCGCTGGAAACAGGGAGATATGCCTTTTTTGGAAGAAATGGTTAAATTCTTGAATTTTTCATCACACATCATCCCAAATGTCACTAAACAGCTGGAAACGGGGAGATAGGCTTTTTTGGAAGCATTGATTAAGATTTCTGACTTTTTCATCACATGTCAGCCCAAGTGTCAGAAAAGCGCTGGAAACAGGGAGATATGCCTTTTTTTGGAAGAAATGGTTAAATTCTTGAATTTTTCATCACTGATCATCCCAAATGTCACTAAACAGCTGGAAACGGGGAGATAAGCCTTTTTTGGAAGCATTGATTAAGATTTCTGACTTTTTCATCACATGTCAGCCCAAGTGTCAAAAAAGCGCTGGAAACAGGGAGATATGCCTTTTTTGGAAGAAATGGTTAAATTCTTGAATTTTTCCTCACACATCATCCCAAATGTCACTAAACAGCTGGAAACGGGGAGATAAGCCTTTTTTGGAAGCAATGGTTAACATTTTGACTTTTTCATCACATATCAGCTCAAGTGTCAGAAAAGCGCTGGAAACACGGAGATATGCCTTTTTTTGGAAGAAATGGTTAAATTCTTGAATTTTTCATCACACATCATCCCAAATGTCACTAAACAGCTGGAAACGGGGAGATAAGCCTTTTTTGGAAGCATTGATTAAGATTTCTGACTTTTTCATCACATTTCAGCCCAAGTGTCAGAAAAGCGCTGGAACTAGGGAGATATGCCTTGTTTGGAAGAAATGGTTAAATTCTTGAATTTTTCATCACACATCATCCCAAATGTCACTAAACAGCTGGAAACGGGGAGATAAGCCTTTTTTGGAAGCATTGATTAAGATTTCTGACTTTTTCATCACATGTAAGCCCAAGTGTCAAAAAAGCGCTGGAAACAGGGAGATATGCCTTTTTTGGAAGAAATGGTTAAATTCTTGAATTTTTCATCACACATCATCCCAAATGTCACTAAACAGCTGGAAACTGGGAGATAAGCCTTTTTTGGAAGCATTGATTAAGATTTCTGACTTTTTCATCACATGTCAGCCCAAGTGTCAGAAAAGCGCTGGAAACAGGGAGATATGCCTTTTTTGGAAGAAATGGTTAAATTCTTGAATTTTTCATCACACATCATCCCAAATGTCACTAAACAGCTGGAAACGGGGAGATAAGCCTTTTTTGGAAGCATTGATTAAGATTTCTGACTTTTTCATCACATGTCAGCCCAAGTGTCAAAAAAGCGCTGGAAACAGGGAGATATGCCTTTTTTGGAAGAAATGGTTAAATTCTTGAATTTTTCATCACACATCATCCCAAATGTCACTAAACAGCTGGAAACGGGGAGATAAGCCTTTTTTGGAAGCATTGATTAAGATTTCTGACTTTTTCATCACATGTCAGCCCAAGTGTCAAAAAAGCGCTGGAAACAGGGAGATATGCCTTTTTTGGAAGAAATGGTTAAATTCTTGAATTTTTCATCACACATCATCCCAAATGTCACTAAACAGCTGGAAACGGGGAGATAAGCCTTTTTTGGAAGCATTGATTAAGATTTCTGACTTTTTCATCACATGTCAGCCCAAGTGTCAAAAAAGCGCTGGAAACAGGGAGATATGCCTTTTTTGGAAGAAATGGTTAAATTCTTGAATTTTTCATCACACATCATCCCAAATGTCACTAAACAGCTGGAAACGGGGAGATAAGCCTTTTTTGGAAGCATTGATTAAGATTTCTGACTTTTTCATCACATGTCAGCCCAAGTGTCAAAAAAGCGCTGGAAACAGGGAGATATGCCTTTTTTGGAAGAAATGGTTAAATTCTTGAATTTTTCATCACACATCATCCCAAATGTCACTAAACAGCTGGAAACGGGGAGATAAGCCTTTTTTGGAAGCATTGATTAAGATTTCTGACTTTTTCATCACATGTCAGCCCAAGTGTCAAAAAAGCGCTGGAAACAGGGAGATATGCCTTTTTTGGAAGAAATGGTTAAATTCTTGAATTTTTCATCACACATCATCCCAAATGTCACTAAACAGCTGGAAACGGGGAGATAAGCCTTTTTTGGAAGCATTGATTAAGATTTCTGACTTTTTCATCACATGTCTGCCCAAGTGTCAAAAAAGCGCTGGAAACAGGGAGATATGCCTTTTTTGGAAGAAATGGTTAAATTCTTGAATTTTTCCTCACACATCATCCCAAATGTCACTAAACAGCTGGAAACGGGGAGATAAGCCTTTTTTGGAAGCATTGATTAAGATTTCTGACTTTTTCATCACATGTCAGCCCAAGTGTCAAAAAAGCGCTGGAAACAGGGAGATATGCCTTGTTTGGAAGAAATGGTTAAATTCTTGAATTTTTCCTCACACATCATCCCAAATGTCACTAAACAGCTGGAAACGGGGAGATAAGCCTTTTTTGGAAGCATTGATTAAGATTTCTGACTTTTTCATCACATGTCTGCCCAAGTGTCAGAAAAACGCTGGAAATTGGGAGATATGCCTTTTTTGGAAGAAATGGTTAAATTCTTGAATTTTTCATCACACATCATCCCAAATGTCACTAAACAGCTGGAAACGGGGAGATAGGCTTTTTTCTAAGCATTGATTAAGATTTCTGACGTTTTCATCACATGTCAGCCCAAGTGTCAAAAAAGCGCTGGAAACAGGGAGATATGCCTTTTTTGGAAGAAATGGTTAAATTCTTGAATTTTTCATCACACATCATCCCAAATGTCACTAAACAGCTGGAAACGGGGAGATAGGCTTTTTTGGAAGCATTGATTAAGATTTCTGACTTTTTCATCACATGTCAGCCCAAGTGTCAGAAAAGCGCTGGAAACAGGGAGATATGCCTTTTTTTGGAAGAAATGGTTAAATTCTTGAATTTTTCATCACTGATCATCCCAAATGTCACTAAACAGCTGGAAACGGGGAGATAAGCCTTTTTTGGAAGCATTGATTAAGATTTCTGACTTTTTCATCACATGTCAGCCCAAGTGTCAAAAAAGCGCTGGAAACAGGGAGATATGCCTTTTTTGGAAGAAATGGTTAAATTCTTGAATTTTTCCTCACACATCATCCCAAATGTCACTAAACAGCTGGAAACGGGGAGATAAGCCTTTTTTGGAAGCAATGGTTAACATTTTGACTTTTTCATCACATATCAGCTCAAGTGTCAGAAAAGCGCTGGAAACACGGAGATATGCCTTTTTTTGGAAGAAATGGTTAAATTCTTGAATTTTTCATCACACATCATCCCAAATGTCACTAAACAGCTGGAAACGGGGAGATAAGCCTTTTTTGGAAGCATTGATTAAGATTTCTGACTTTTTCATCACATTTCAGCCCAAGTGTCAGAAAAGCGCTGGAACTAGGGAGATATGCCTTGTTTGGAAGAAATGGTTAAATTCTTGAATTTTTCATCACACATCATCCCAAATGTCACTAAACAGCTGGAAACGGGGAGATAAGCCTTTTTTGGAAGCATTGATTAAGATTTCTGACTTTTTCATCACATGTCAGCCCAAGTGTCAAAAAAGCGCTGGAAACAGGGAGATATGCCTTTTTTGGAAGAAATGGTTAAATTCTTGAATTTTTCATCACACATCATCCCAAATGTCACTAAACAGCTGGAAACTGGGAGATAAGCCTTTTTTGGAAGCATTGATTAAGATTTCTGACTTTTTCATCACATGTCAGCCCAAGTGTCAGAAAAGCGCTGGAAACAGGGAGATATGCCTTTTTTGGAAGAAATGGTTAAATTCTTGAATTTTTCATCACACATCATCCCAAATGTCACTAAACAGCTGGAAACGGGGAGATAAGCCTTTTTTGGAAGCATTGATTAAGATTTCTGACTTTTTCATCACATGTCAGCCCAAGTGTCAAAAAAGCGCTGGAAACAGGGAGATATGCCTTTTTTGGAAGAAATGGTTAAATTCTTGAATTTTTAACTACAGATCATCCCAAATGTCACTAAACAGCTGGAAACGGGGAGATAAGCCTTTTTTGGAAGCATTGATTAAGATTTCTGACTTTTTCATCACATGTCAGCCCAAGTGTCAAAAAAGCGCTGGAAACAGGGAGATATGCCTTGTTTGGAAGAAATGGTTAAATTCTTGAATTTTTCCTCACACATCATCCCAAATGTCACTAAACAGCTGGAAACGGGGAGATAAGCCTTTTTTGGAAGCATTGATTAAGATTTCTGACTTTTTCATCACATGTCAGCCCAAGTGTCAGAAAAGCGCTGGAAACAGGGAGATAAGCCTTTTTTGGAAGAAATGGTTAAATTCTTGAATTTTTCATCACACATCATCCCAAATGTCACTAAACAGCTGGAAACGGGGAGATAAGCCTTTTTTGGAAGCAATGGTTAACATTTTGACTTTTTCATCACATATCAGCTCAAGTGTCAGAAAAGCGCTGGAAACAGGGAGATATGCCTTTTTTTGGAAGAAATGGTTAAATTCTTGAATTTTTCATCACACATCATCCCAAATGTCACTAAACAGCTGGAAACGGGGAGATAAGCCTTTTTTGGAAGCATTGATTAAGATTTCTGACTTTTTCATCACATTTCAGCCCAAGTGTCAGAAAAGCGCTGGAAACAGGGAGATATGCCTTGTTTGGAAGAAATGGTTAAATTCTTGAATTTTTCATCACACATCATCCCAAATGTCACTAAACAGCTGGAAACGGGGAGATAAGCCTTTTTTGGAAGCATTGATTAAGATTTCTGACTTTTTCATCACATGTCAGCCCAAGTGTCAAAAAAGCGCTGGAAACAGGGAGATATGCCTTTTTTGGAAGAAATGGTTAAATTCTTGAATTTTTCATCACACATCATCCCAAATGTCACTAAACAGCTGGAAACGGGGAGATAAGCCTTTTTTGGAAGCATTGATTAAGATTTCTGACTTTTTCATCACATGTCAGCCCAAGTGTCAAAAAAGCGCTGGAAACAGGGAGATATGCCTTTTTTGGAAGAAATGGTTAAATTCTTGAATTTTTCATCACACATCATCCCAAATGTCACTAAACAGCTGGAAACGGGGAGATAAGCCTTTTTTGGAAGCATTGATTAAGATTTCTGACTTTTTCATCACATGTCAGCCCAAGTGTCAAAAAAGCGCTGGAAACAGGGAGATATGCCTTTTTTGGAAGAAATGGTTAAATTCTTGAATTTTTAATCACAGATCATCCCAAATGTCACTAAACAGCTGGAAACGGGGAGATAAGCCTTTTTTGGAAGCATTGATTAAGATTTCTGACTTTTTCATCACATGTCAGCCCAAGTGTCAAAAAAGCGCTGGAAACAGGGAGATATGCCTTTTTTGGAAGAAATGGTTAAATTCTTGAATTTTTAATCACAGATCATCCCAAATGTCACTAAACAGCTGGAAACGGGGAGATAAGCCTTTTTTGGAAGCATTGATTAAGATTTCTGACTTTTTCATCACATGTCAGCCCAAGTGTCAAAAAAGCGCTGGAAACAGGGAGATATGCCTTTTTTGGAAGAAATGGTTAAATTCTTGAATTTTTCCTCACACATCATCCCAAATGTCACTAAACAGCTGGAAACGGGGAGATAAGCCTTTTTTGGAAGCAATGGTTAACATTTTGACTTTTTCATCACATATCAGCTCAAGTGTCAGAAAAGCGCTGGAAACACGGAGATATGCCTTTTTTTGGAAGAAATGGTTAAATTCTTGAATTTTTCATCACACATCATCCCAAATGTCACTAAACAGCTGGAAACGGGGAGATAAGCCTTTTTTGGAAGCATTGATTAAGATTTCTGACTTTTTCATCACATTTCAGCCCAAGTGTCAGAAAAGCGCTGGAACTAGGGAGATATGCCTTGTTTGGAAGAAATGGTTAAATTCTTGAATTTTTCATCACACATCATCCCAAATGTCACTAAACAGCTGGAAACGGGGAGATAAGCCTTTTTTGGAAGCATTGATTAAGATTTCTGACTTTTTCATCACATGTAAGCCCAAGTGTCAAAAAAGCGCTGGAAACAGGGAGATATGCCTTTTTTGGAAGAAATGGTTAAATTCTTGAATTTTTCATCACACATCATCCCAAATGTCACTAAACAGCTGGAAACTGGGAGATAAGCCTTTTTTGGAAGCATTGATTAAGATTTCTGACTTTTTCATCACATGTCAGCCCAAGTGTCAGAAAAGCGCTGGAAACAGGGAGATATGCCTTTTTTGGAAGAAATGGTTAAATTCTTGAATTTTTCATCACACATCATCCCAAATGTCACTAAACAGCTGGAAACGGGGAGATAAGCCTTTTTTGGAAGCATTGATTAAGATTTCTGACTTTTTCATCACATGTCAGCCCAAGTGTCAAAAAAGCGCTGGAAACAGGGAGATATGCCTTTTTTGGAAGAAATGGTTAAATTCTTGAATTTTTCATCACACATCATCCCAAATGTCACTAAACAGCTGGAAACGGGGAGATAAGCCTTTTTTGGAAGCATTGATTAAGATTTCTGACTTTTTCATCACATGTCAGCCCAAGTGTCAAAAAAGCGCTGGAAACAGGGAGATATGCCTTTTTTGGAAGAAATGGTTAAATTCTTGAATTTTTCATCACACATCATCCCAAATGTCACTAAACAGCTGGAAACGGGGAGATAAGCCTTTTTTGGAAGCATTGATTAAGATTTCTGACTTTTTCATCACATGTCAGCCCAAGTGTCAAAAAAGCGCTGGAAACAGGGAGATATGCCTTTTTTGGAAGAAATGGTTAAATTCTTGAATTTTTCATCACACATCATCCCAAATGTCACTAAACAGCTGGAAACGGGGAGATAAGCCTTTTTTGGAAGCATTGATTAAGATTTCTGACTTTTTCATCACATGTCAGCCCAAGTGTCAAAAAAGCGCTGGAAACAGGGAGATATGCCTTTTTTGGAAGAAATGGTTAAATTCTTGAATTTTTCATCACACATCATCCCAAATGTCACTAAACAGCTGGAAACGGGGAGATAAGCCTTTTTTGGAAGCATTGATTAAGATTTCTGACTTTTTCATCACATGTCAGCCCAAGTGTCAAAAAAGCGCTGGAAACAGGGAGATATGCCTTTTTTGGAAGAAATGGTTAAATTCTTGAATTTTTCATCACACATCATCCCAAATGTCACTAAACAGCTGGAAACGGGGAGATAAGCCTTTTTTGGAAGCATTGATTAAGATTTCTGACTTTTTCATCACATGTCTGCCCAAGTGTCAAAAAAGCGCTGGAAACAGGGAGATATGCCTTTTTTGGAAGAAATGGTTAAATTCTTGAATTTTTCCTCACACATCATCCCAAATGTCACTAAACAGCTGGAAACGGGGAGATAAGCCTTTTTTGGAAGCATTGATTAAGATTTCTGACTTTTTCATCACATGTCAGCCCAAGTGTCAAAAAAGCGCTGGAAACAGGGAGATATGCCTTGTTTGGAAGAAATGGTTAAATTCTTGAATTTTTCCTCACACATCATCCCAAATGTCACTAAACAGCTGGAAACGGGGAGATAAGCCTTTTTTGGAAGCATTGATTAAGATTTCTGACTTTTTCATCACATGTCTGCCCAAGTGTCAGAAAAACGCTGGAAATTGGGAGATATGCCTTTTTTGGAAGAAATGGTTAAATTCTTGAATTTTTCATCACACATCATCCCAAATGTCACTAAACAGCTGGAAACGGGGAGATAGGCTTTTTTCTAAGCATTGATTAAGATTTCTGACGTTTTCATCACATGTCAGCCCAAGTGTCAAAAAAGCGCTGGAAACAGGGAGATATGCCTTTTTTGGAAGAAATGGTTAAATTCTTGAATTTTTCATCACACATCATCCCAAATGTCACTAAACAGCTGGAAACGGGGAGATAGGCTTTTTTGGAAGCATTGATTAAGATTTCTGACTTTTTCATCACATGTCAGCCCAAGTGTCAGAAAAGCGCTGGAAACAGGGAGATATGCCTTTTTTTGGAAGAAATGGTTAAATTCTTGAATTTTTCATCACTGATCATCCCAAATGTCACTAAACAGCTGGAAACGGGGAGATAAGCCTTTTTTGGAAGCATTGATTAAGATTTCTGACTTTTTCATCACATGTCAGCCCAAGTGTCAAAAAAGCGCTGGAAACAGGGAGATATGCCTTTTTTGGAAGAAATGGTTAAATTCTTGAATTTTTCCTCACACATCATCCCAAATGTCACTAAACAGCTGGAAACGGGGAGATAAGCCTTTTTTGGAAGCAATGGTTAACATTTTGACTTTTTCATCACATATCAGCTCAAGTGTCAGAAAAGCGCTGGAAACACGGAGATATGCCTTTTTTTGGAAGAAATGGTTAAATTCTTGAATTTTTCATCACACATCATCCCAAATGTCACTAAACAGCTGGAAACGGGGAGATAAGCCTTTTTTGGAAGCATTGATTAAGATTTCTGACTTTTTCATCACATTTCAGCCCAAGTGTCAGAAAAGCGCTGGAACTAGGGAGATATGCCTTGTTTGGAAGAAATGGTTAAATTCTTGAATTTTTCATCACACATCATCCCAAATGTCACTAAACAGCTGGAAACGGGGAGATAAGCCTTTTTTGGAAGCATTGATTAAGATTTCTGACTTTTTCATCACATGTCAGCCCAAGTGTCAAAAAAGCGCTGGAAACAGGGAGATATGCCTTTTTTGGAAGAAATGGTTAAATTCTTGAATTTTTCATCACACATCATCCCAAATGTCACTAAACAGCTGGAAACTGGGAGATAAGCCTTTTTTGGAAGCATTGATTAAGATTTCTGACTTTTTCATCACATGTCAGCCCAAGTGTCAGAAAAGCGCTGGAAACAGGGAGATATGCCTTTTTTGGAAGAAATGGTTAAATTCTTGAATTTTTCATCACACATCATCCCAAATGTCACTAAACAGCTGGAAACGGGGAGATAAGCCTTTTTTGGAAGCATTGATTAAGATTTCTGACTTTTTCATCACATGTCAGCCCAAGTGTCAAAAAAGCGCTGGAAACAGGGAGATATGCCTTTTTTGGAAGAAATGGTTAAATTCTTGAATTTTTAACTACAGATCATCCCAAATGTCACTAAACAGCTGGAAACGGGGAGATAAGCCTTTTTTGGAAGCATTGATTAAGATTTCTGACTTTTTCATCACATGTCAGCCCAAGTGTCAAAAAAGCGCTGGAAACAGGGAGATATGCCTTGTTTGGAAGAAATGGTTAAATTCTTGAATTTTTCCTCACACATCATCCCAAATGTCACTAAACAGCTGGAAACGGGGAGATAAGCCTTTTTTGGAAGCATTGATTAAGATTTCTGACTTTTTCATCACATGTCAGCCCAAGTGTCAGAAAAGCGCTGGAAACAGGGAGATAAGCCTTTTTTGGAAGAAATGGTTAAATTCTTGAATTTTTCATCACACATCATCCCAAATGTCACTAAACAGCTGGAAACGGGGAGATAAGCCTTTTTTGGAAGCAATGGTTAACATTTTGACTTTTTCATCACATATCAGCTCAAGTGTCAGAAAAGCGCTGGAAACAGGGAGATATGCCTTTTTTTGGAAGAAATGGTTAAATTCTTGAATTTTTCATCACACATCATCCCAAATGTCACTAAACAGCTGGAAACGGGGAGATAAGCCTTTTTTGGAAGCATTGATTAAGATTTCTGACTTTTTCATCACATTTCAGCCCAAGTGTCAGAAAAGCGCTGGAAACAGGGAGATATGCCTTGTTTGGAAGAAATGGTTAAATTCTTGAATTTTTCATCACACATCATCCCAAATGTCACTAAACAGCTGGAAACGGGGAGATAAGCCTTTTTTGGAAGCATTGATTAAGATTTCTGACTTTTTCATCACATGTCAGCCCAAGTGTCAAAAAAGCGCTGGAAACAGGGAGATATGCCTTTTTTGGAAGAAATGGTTAAATTCTTGAATTTTTCATCACACATCATCCCAAATGTCACTAAACAGCTGGAAACGGGGAGATAAGCCTTTTTTGGAAGCATTGATTAAGATTTCTGACTTTTTCATCACATGTCAGCCCAAGTGTCAAAAAAGCGCTGGAAACAGGGAGATATGCCTTTTTTGGAAGAAATGGTTAAATTCTTGAATTTTTCATCACACATCATCCCAAATGTCACTAAACAGCTGGAAACGGGGAGATAAGCCTTTTTTGGAAGCATTGATTAAGATTTCTGACTTTTTCATCACATGTCAGCCCAAGTGTCAAAAAAGCGCTGGAAACAGGGAGATATGCCTTTTTTGGAAGAAATGGTTAAATTCTTGAATTTTTAATCACAGATCATCCCAAATGTCACTAAACAGCTGGAAACGGGGAGATAAGCCTTTTTTGGAAGCATTGATTAAGATTTCTGACTTTTTCATCACATGTCAGCCCAAGTGTCAAAAAAGCGCTGGAAACAGGGAGATATGCCTTTTTTGGAAGAAATGGTTAAATTCTTGAATTTTTAATCACAGATCATCCCAAATGTCACTAAACAGCTGGAAACGGGGAGATAAGCCTTTTTTGGAAGCATTGATTAAGATTTCTGACTTTTTCATCACATGTCAGCCCAAGTGTCAAAAAAGCGCTGGAAACAGGGAGATATGCCTTTTTTGGAAGAAATGGTTAAATTCTTGAATTTTTCCTCACACATCATCCCAAATGTCACTAAACAGCTGGAAACGGGGAGATAAGCCTTTTTTGGAAGCATTGATTAAGATTTCTGACTTTTTCATCACATGTCTGCCCAAGTGTCAGAAAAGCGCTGGAAACAGGGAGATATGCCTTTTTTGGAAGAAATGGTTAAATTCTTGAATTTTTCATCACACATCATCCCAAATGTCACTAAACAGCTGGAAACGGGGAGATAGGCTTTTTTGGAAGCATTGATTAAGATTTCTGACTTTTTCATCACATGTCAGCCCAAGTGTCAGAAAAGCGCTGGAAACAGGGAGATATGCCTTTTTTTGGAAGAAATGGTTAAATTCTTGAATTTTTCATCACAGATCATCCCAAATGTCACTAAACAGCTGGAAACGGGGAGATAAGCCTTTTTTGGAAGCATTGATTAAGATTTCTGACTTTTTCATCACATGTCAGCCCAAGTGTCAAAAAAGCGCTGGAAACAGGGAGATATGCCTTTTTTGGAAGAAATGGTTAAATTCTTGAATTTTTCCTCACACATCATCCCAAATGTCACTAAACAGCTGGAAACGGGGAGATAAGCCTTTTTTGGAAGCATTGATTAAGATTTCTGACTTTTTCATCACATGTCAGCCCAAGTGTCAAAAAAGCGCTGGAAACAGGGAGATATGCCTTGTTTGGAAGAAATGGTTAAATTCTTGAATTTTTCCTCACACATCATCCCAAATGTCACTAAACAGCTGGAAACGGGGAGATAAGCCTTTTTTGGAAGCATTGATTAAGATTTCTGACTTTTTCATCACATGTCTGCCCAAGTGTCAGAAAAACGCTGGAAATTGGGAGATATGCCTTTTTTGGAAGAAATGGTTAAATTCTTGAATTTTTCATCACACATCATCCCAAATGTCACTAAACAGCTGGAAACGGGGAGATAGGCTTTTTTCTAAGCATTGATTAAGATTTCTGACGTTTTCATCACATGTCAGCCCAAGTGTCAAAAAAGCGCTGGAAACAGGGAGATATGCCTTTTTTGGAAGAAATGGTTAAATTCTTGAATTTTTCATCACACATCATCCCAAATGTCACTAAACAGCTGGAAACGGGGAGATAAGCCTTTTTTGGAAGCAATGGTTAACATTTTGACTTTTTCATCACATATCAGCGCAAGTGTCAGAAAAGCGCTGGAAACAGGGATATAAGCCTTTTTTGGAAGAAATGGTTAAATTCTTGAATTTTTCATCACACATCATCCCAAATGTCACTAAACAGCTGGAAACAGGGAGATAAGCCTTTTTTGGAAGCATTGATTAAGATTTCTGACTTTTTCATCACATGTCAGCCCAAGTGTCAGAAAAGCGATGGAAACAGGGAGATATGCCTTTTTTGGAAGAAATGGTTAAATTCTTGAATTTTTCATCACACATCATCCCAAATGTCACTAAACCGCTGGAAACGGGGAGATAAGCCTTTTTTGGAAGCATTGATTAAGATTTCTGACTTTTTCATCACATGTCAGCCCAAGTGTCAGAAAAGCGCTGGAAACAGGGAGATAAGCCTTTTTTGGAAGAAATGGTTAAATTCTTGAATTTTTCATCACACATCATCCCAAATGTCACTAAACAGCTGGAAACAGGGAGATAAGCCTTTTTTGGAAGCAATGGTTAACATTTTGACTTTTTCATCACATATCAGCCCAAGTGTCAGAAAAGCGCTGGAAACAGGGAGATATGCCTTTTTTGGAAGAAATGGTTAAATTCTTGAATTTTTCATCACACATCATCCCAAATGTCACTAAACAGCTGGAAACGGGGAGATAAGCCTTTTTTGGAAGCAATGGTTAACATTTTGACTTTTTCATCACATATCAGCTCAAGTGTCAGAAAAGTGCTGGAAACAGGGAGATATGCCTTTTTTTGGAAGAAATGGTTAAATTCTTGAATTTTTTATCACACATCATCCCAAATGTCACTAAACAGCTGGAAACGGGGAGATAAGCCTTTTTTGGAAGCATTGATTAAGATTTCTGACTTTTTCATCACATGTCAGCCCAAGTGTCAGAAAAGCGCTGGAAACAGGGAGAAAAGCCTTTTTTGGAAGAAATGGTTAAATTCTTGAATTTTTCATCACACATCATCCCAAATGTCACTAAACAGCTGGAAACGGGGAGATAAGCCTTTTTTGGAAGCATTGATTAAGATTTCTGACTTTTTCATCACATGTCAGCCCAAGTGTCAAAAAAGCGCTGGAAACAGGGAGATATGCCTTTTTTGGAAGAAATGGTTAAATTCTTGAATTTTTAATCACAGATCATCCCAAATGTCACTAAACAGCTGGAAACGGGGAGATAAGCCTTTTTTGGAAGCATTGATTAAGATTTCTGACTTTTTCATCACATGTCAGCCCAAGTGTCAAAAAAGCGCTGGAAACAGGGAGATATGCCTTTTTTGGAAGAAATGGTTAAATTCTTGAATTTTTCCTCACACATCATCCCAAATGTCACTTAACAGCTGGGAACGGGGAGATAAGCCTTTTTGGAAGCATTGATTAAGATTTCTGACTTTTTCATCACATGTCAGCCCAAGTGTCAGAAAAGCGCTGGAAACAGGGAGATATGCCTTTTTTGGAAGAAATGGTTAAATTCTTGAATTTTTCATCACACATCATCCCAAATGTCACTAAACAGCTGGAAACGGGGAGATAAGCCTTTTTTGGAAGCATTGATTAAGATTTCTGACTTTTTCATCACATGTCAGCCCAAGTGTCCGGAAAGTGCTGGAAACAGGGAGATAAGCCTTTTTTGGAAGAAATGGTTAAATTCTTGAATTTTTCATCACACATCATCCCAAATGTCACTAAACAGCTGGAAACGGGGAGATAAGCCTTTTTTGGAAGCATTGATTAAGATTTCTGACTTTTTCATCACATGTCAGCCCAAGTGTCAAAAAAGCGCTGGAAACAGGGAGATATGCCTTTTTTGGAAGAAATGGTTAAATTCTTGAATTTTTCATCACACATCATCCCAAATGTCACTAAACAGCTGGAAACGGGGAGATAAGCCTTTTTTGGAAGCATTGATTAAGATTTCTGACTTTTTCATCACATGTCAGCCCAAGTGTCAAAAAAGCGCTGGAAACAGGGAGATATGCCTTTTTTGGAAGAAATTGTTAAATTCTTGAATTTTTCATCACACATCATCCCAAATGTCACTAAACAGCTGGAAACGGGGAGATAAGCCTTTTTTGGAAGCATTGATTAAGATTTCTGACTTTTTCATCACATGTCAGCCCAAGTGTCAAAAAAGCGCTGGAAACAGGGAGATATGCCTTTTTGGAAGAAATGGTTAAATTCTTGAATTTTTAATCACAGATCATCCCAAATGTCACTAAACAGCTGGAAACGGGGAGATAAGCCTTTTTTGGAAGCATTGATTAAGATTTCTGACTTTTTCATCACATGTCAGCCCAAGTGTCAAAAAAGCGCTGGAAACAGGGAGATATGCCTTTTTTGGAAGAAATTGTTAAATTCTTGAATTTTTCATCACACATCATCCCAAATGTCACTAAACAGCTGGAAACGGGGAGATAAGCCTTTTTTGGAAGCATTGATTAAGATTTCTGACTTTTTCATCACATGTCAGCCCAAGTGTCAAAAAAGCGCTGGAAACAGGGAGATATGCCTTTTTTGGAAGAAATGGTTAAATTCTTGAATTTTTAATCACAGATCATCCCAAATGTCACTAAACAGCTGGAAACGGGGAGATAAGCCTTTTTTGGAAGCATTGATTAAGATTTCTGACTTTTTCATCACATGTCAGCCCAAGTGTCAAAAAAGCGCTGGAAACAGGGAGATATGCCTTTTTTGGAAGAAATGGTTAAATTCTTGAATTTTTAATCACAGATCATCCCAAATGTCACTAAACAGCTGGAAACGGGGAGATAAGCCTTTTTTGGAAGCATTGATTAAGATTTCTGACTTTTTCATCACATGTCAGCCCAAGTGTCAAAAAAGCGCTGGAAACAGGGAGATATGCCTTTTTTGGAAGAAATGGTTAAATTCTTGAATTTTTCCTCACACATCATCCCAAATGTCACTAAACAGCTGGAAACGGGGAGATAAGCCTTTTTTGGAAGCATTGATTAAGATTTCTGACTTTTTCATCACATGTCTGCCCAAGTGTCAGAAAAGCGCTGGAAACAGGGAGATATGCCTTTTTTGGAAGAAATGGTTAAATTCTTGAATTTTTCATCACACATCATCCCAAATGTCACTAAACAGCTGGAAACGGGGAGATAGGCTTTTTTGGAAGCATTGATTAAGATTTCTGACTTTTTCATCACATGTCAGCCCAAGTGTCAGAAAAGCGCTGGAAACAGGGAGATATGCCTTTTTTTGGAAGAAATGGTTAAATTCTTGAATTTTTCATCACTGATCATCCCAAATGGCACTAAACAGCTGGAAACGGGGAGATAAGCCTTTTTTGGAAGCATTGATTAAGATTTCTGACTTTTTCATCACATGTCAGCCCAAGTGTCAAAAAAGCGCTGGAAACAGGGAGATATGCCTTTTTTGGAAGAAATGGTTAAATTCTTGAATTTTTAATCACAGATCATCCCAAATGTCACTAAACAGCTGGAAACGGGGAGATAAGCCTTTTTTGGAAGCATTGATTAAGATTTCTGACTTTTTCATCACATGTCAGCCCAAGTGTCAAAAAAGCGCTGGAAACAGGGAGATATGCCTTTTTTGGAAGAAATTGTTAAATTCTTGAATTTTTCATCACACATCATCCCAAATGTCACTAAACAGCTGGAAACGGGGAGATAAGCCTTTTTTGGAAGCATTGATTAAGATTTCTGACTTTTTCATCACATGTCAGCCCAAGTGTCAAAAAAGCGCTGGAAACAGGGAGATATGCCTTTTTTGGAAGAAATGGTTAAATTCTTGAATTTTTAATCACAGATCATCCCAAATGTCACTAAACAGCTGGAAACGGGGAGATAAGCCTTTTTTGGAAGCATTGATTAAGATTTCTGACTTTTTCATCACATGTCAGCCCAAGTGTCAAAAAAGCGCTGGAAACAGGGAGATATGCCTTTTTTGGAAGAAATGGTTAAATTCTTGAATTTTTAATCACAGATCATCCCAAATGTCACTAAACAGCTGGAAACGGGGAGATAAGCCTTTTTTGGAAGCATTGATTAAGATTTCTGACTTTTTCATCACATGTCAGCCCAAGTGTCAAAAAAGCGCTGGAAACAGGGAGATATGCCTTTTTTGGAAGAAATGGTTAAATTCTTGAATTTTTCCTCACACATCATCCCAAATGTCACTAAACAGCTGGAAACGGGGAGATAAGCCTTTTTTGGAAGCATTGATTAAGATTTCTGACTTTTTCATCACATGTCTGCCCAAGTGTCAGAAAAGCGCTGGAAACAGGGAGATATGCCTTTTTTGGAAGAAATGGTTAAATTCTTGAATTTTTCATCACACATCATCCCAAATGTCACTAAACAGCTGGAAACGGGGAGATAGGCTTTTTTGGAAGCATTGATTAAGATTTCTGACTTTTTCATCACATGTCAGCCCAAGTGTCAGAAAAGCGCTGGAAACAGGGAGATATGCCTTTTTTTGGAAGAAATGGTTAAATTCTTGAATTTTTCATCACTGATCATCCCAAATGGCACTAAACAGCTGGAAACGGGGAGATAAGCCTTTTTTGGAAGCATTGATTAAGATTTCTGACTTTTTCATCACATGTCAGCCCAAGTGTCAAAAAAGCGCTGGAAACAGGGAGATATGCCTTTTTTGGAAGAAATGGTTAAATTCTTGAATTTTTCCTCACACATCATCCCAAATGTCACTAAACAGCTGGAAACGGGGAGATAAGCCTTTTTTGGAAGCAATGGTTAACATTTTGACTTTTTCATCACATATCAGCTCAAGTGTCAGAAAAGCGCTGGAAACACGGAGATATGCCTTTTTTTGGAAGAAATGGTTAAATTCTTGAATTTTTCATCACACATCATCCCAAATGTCACTAAACAGCTGGAAACGGGGAGATAAGCCTTTTTTGGAAGCATTGATTAAGATTTCTGACTTTTCATCACAATTTCAGCCCATAGTGTCAGAAAAGCGCTGGAACTAGGGAGATATGCCTTGTTTGGAAGAAATGGTTAAATTCTTGAATTTTTCATCACACATCATCCCAAATGTCACTAAACAGCTGGAAACGGGGAGATAAGCCTTTTTGGAAGCATTGATTAAGATTTCTGACTTTTTCATCACATGTCAGCCCAAGTGTCAAAAAAGCGCTGGAAACAGGGAGATATGCCTTTTTTGGAAGAAATGGTTAAATTCTTGAATTTTTCATCACACATCATCCCAAATGTCACTAAACAGCTGGAAACTGGGAGATAAGCCTTTTTTGGAAGCATTGATTAAGATTTCTGACTTTTTCATCACATGTCAGCCCAAGTGTCAGAAAAGCGCTGGAAACAGGGGAGATATGCCTTTTTTGGAAGAAATGGTTAAATTCTTGAATTTTTCATCACACATCATCCCAAATGTCACTAAACAGCTGGAAACGGGAGATAAGCCTTTTTTGGAAGCATTGATTAAGATTTCTGACTTTTTCATCACATGTCAGCCCAAGTGTCAAAAAAGCGCTGGAAACAGGGAGATATGCCTTTTTTGGAAGAAATGGTTAAATTCTTGAATTTTTAACTACAGATCATCCCAAATGTCACTAAACAGCTGGAAACGGGGAGATAAGCCTTTTTTGGAAGCATTGATTAAGATTTCTGACTTTTTCATCACATGTCAGCCCAAGTGTCAAAAAAGCGCTGGAAACAGGGAGATATGCCTTGTTTGGAAGAAATGGTTAAATTCTTGAATTTTTCCTCACACATCATCCCAAATGTCACTAAACAGCTGGAAACGGGGAGATAAGCCTTTTTTGGAAGCATTGATTAAGATTTCTGACTTTTTCATCACATGTCAGCCCAAGTGTCAGAAAAGCGCTGGAAACAGGGAGATAAGCCTTTTTTGGAAGAAATGGTTAAATTCTTGAATTTTTCATCACACATCATCCCAAATGTCACTAAACAGCTGGAAACGGGGAGATAAGCCTTTTTTGGAAGCAATGGTTAACATTTTGACTTTTTCATCACATATCAGCTCAAGTGTCAGAAAAGCGCTGGAAACAGGGAGATATGCCTTGTTTGGAAGAAATGGTTAAATTCTTGAATTTTTCATCACACATCATCCCAAATGTCACTAAACAGCTGGAAACGGGGAGATAAGCCTTTTTTGGAAGCATTGATTAAGATTTCTGACTTTTTCATCACATGTCAGCCCAAGTGTCAAAAAAGCGCTGGAAACAGGGAGATATGCCTTTTTTGGAAGAAATGGTTAAATTCTTGAATTTTTCATCACACATCATCCCAAATGTCACTAAACAGCTGGAAACGGGGAGATAAGCCTTTTTTGGAAGCATTGATTAAGATTTCTGACTTTTTCATCACATGTCAGCCCAAGTGTCAAAAAAGCGCTGGAAACAGGGAGATATGCCTTTTTTGGAAGAAATGGTTAAATTCTTGAATTTTTCATCACACATCATCCCAAATGTCACTAAACAGCTGGAAACGGGGAGATAAGCCTTTTTTGGAAGCATTGATTAAGATTTCTGACTTTTTCATCACATGTCAGCCCAAGTGTCAAAAAAGCGCTGGAAACAGGGAGATATGCCTTTTTTGGAAGAAATGGTTAAATTCTTGAATTTTTAATCACAGATCATCCCAAATGTCACTAAACAGCTGGAAACGGGGAGATAAGCCTTTTTTGGAAGCATTGATTAAGATTTCTGACTTTTTCATCACATGTCAGCCCAAGTGTCAAAAAAGCGCTGGAAACAGGGAGATATGCCTTTTTTGGAAGAAATGGTTAAATTCTTGAATTTTTAATCACAGATCATCCCAAATGTCACTAAACAGCTGGAAACGGGGAGATAAGCCTTTTTTGGAAGCATTGATTAAGATTTCTGACTTTTTCATCACATGTCAGCCCAAGTGTCAAAAAGGCGCTGGAAACAGGGAGATATGCCTTTTTTGGAAGAAATGGTTAAATTCTTGAATTTTTCCTCACACATCATCCCAAATGTCACTAAACAGCTGGAAACGGGGAGATAAGCCTTTTTTGGAAGCATTGATTAAGATTTCTGACTTTTTCATCACATGTCTGCCCAAGTGTCAGAAAAGCGCTGGAAACAGGGAGATATGCCTTTTTTGGAAGAAATGGTTAAATTCTTGAATTTTTCATCACACATCATCCCAAATGTCACTAAACAGCTGGAAACGGGGAGATAGGCTTTTTTGGAAGCATTGATTAAGATTTCTGACTTTTTCATCACATGTCAGCCGAAGTGTCAGAAAAGCGCTGGAAACAGGGAGATATGCCTTTTTTTGGAAGAAATGGTTAAATTCTTGAATTTTTCATCACAGATCATCCCAAATGTCACTAAACAGCTGGAAACGGGGAGATAAGCCTTTTTTGGAAGCATTGATTAAGATTTCTGACTTTTTCATCACATGTCAGCCCAAGTGTCAAAAAAGCGCTGGAAACAGGGAGATATGCCTTTTTTGGAAGAAATGGTTAAATTCTTGAATTTTTCCTCACACATCATCCCAAATGTCACTAAACAGCTGGAAACGGGGAGATAAGCCTTTTTTGGAAGCAATGGTTAACATTTTGACTTTTTCATCACATATCAGCTCAAGTGTCAGAAAAGCGCTGGAAACAGGGAGATATGCCTTTTTTTGGAAGAAATGGTTAAATTCTTGAATTTTTCATCACACATCATCCCAAATGTCACTAAACAGCTGGAAACGGGGAGATAAGCCTTTTTTGGAAGCATTGATTAAGATTTCTGACTTTTTCATCACATTTCAGCCCAAGTGTCAGAAAAGCGCTGGAACTAGGGAGATATGCCTTGTTTGGAAGAAATGGTTAAATTCTTGAATTTTTCATCACACATCATCCCAAATGTCACTAAACAGCTGGAAACGGGGAGATAAGCCTTTTTTGGAAGCATTGATTAAGATTTCTGACTTTTTCATCACATGTCAGCCCAAGTGTCAGAAAAGCGCTGGAAACAGGGAGATAAGCCTTTTTTGGAAGAAATGGTTAAATTCTTGAATTTTTCATCACACATCATCCCAAATGTCACTAAACAGCTGGAAACGGGGAGATAAGCCTTTTTTGGAAGCAATGGTTAACATTTTGACTTTTTCATCACATATCAGCTCAAGTGTCAGAAAAGCGCTGGAAACAGGGAGATATGCCTTGTTTGGAAGAAATGGTTAAATTCTTGAATTTTTCATCACACATCATCCCAAATGTCACTAAACAGCTGGAAACGGGGAGATAAGCCTTTTTTGGAAGCATTGATTAAGATTTCTGACTTTTTCATCACATGTCAGCCCAAGTGTCAAAAAAGCGCTGGAAACAGGGAGATATGCCTTTTTTGGAAGAAATGGTTAAATTCTTGAATTTTTCATCACACATCATCCCAAATGTCACTAAACAGCTGGAAACGGGGAGATAAGCCTTTTTTGGAAGCATTGATTAAGATTTCTGACTTTTTCATCACATGTCAGCCCAAGTGTCAAAAAAGCGCTGGAAACAGGGAGATATGCCTTTTTTGGAAGAAATGGTTAAATTCTTGAATTTTTCATCACACATCATCCCAAATGTCACTAAACAGCTGGAAACGGGGAGATAAGCCTTTTTTGGAAGCATTGATTAAGATTTCTGACTTTTTCATCACATGTCAGCCCAAGTGTCAAAAAAGCGCTGGAAACAGGGAGATATGCCTTTTTTGGAAGAAATGGTTAAATTCTTGAATTTTTAATCACAGATCATCCCAAATGTCACTAAACAGCTGGAAACGGGGAGATAAGCCTTTTTTGGAAGCATTGATTAAGATTTCTGACTTTTTCATCACATGTCAGCCCAAGTGTCAAAAAAGCGCTGGAAACAGGGAGATATGCCTTTTTTGGAAGAAATGGTTAAATTCTTGAATTTTTAATCACAGATCATCCCAAATGTCACTAAACAGCTGGAAACGGGGAGATAAGCCTTTTTTGGAAGCATTGATTAAGATTTCTGACTTTTTCATCACATGTCAGCCCAAGTGTCAAAAAGGCGCTGGAAACAGGGAGATATGCCTTTTTTGGAAGAAATGGTTAAATTCTTGAATTTTTCCTCACACATCATCCCAAATGTCACTAAACAGCTGGAAACGGGGAGATAAGCCTTTTTTGGAAGCATTGATTAAGATTTCTGACTTTTTCATCACATGTCTGCCCAAGTGTCAGAAAAGCGCTGGAAACAGGGAGATATGCCTTTTTTGGAAGAAATGGTTAAATTCTTGAATTTTTCATCACACATCATCCCAAATGTCACTAAACAGCTGGAAACGGGGAGATAGGCTTTTTTGGAAGCATTGATTAAGATTTCTGACTTTTTCATCACATGTCAGCCGAAGTGTCAGAAAAGCGCTGGAAACAGGGAGATATGCCTTTTTTTGGAAGAAATGGTTAAATTCTTGAATTTTTCATCACAGATCATCCCAAATGTCACTAAACAGCTGGAAACGGGGAGATAAGCCTTTTTTGGAAGCATTGATTAAGATTTCTGACTTTTTCATCACATGTCAGCCCAAGTGTCAAAAAAGCGCTGGAAACAGGGAGATATGCCTTTTTTGGAAGAAATGGTTAAATTCTTGAATTTTTCCTCACACATCATCCCAAATGTCACTAAACAGCTGGAAACGGGGAGATAAGCCTTTTTTGGAAGCAATGGTTAACATTTTGACTTTTTCATCACATATCAGCTCAAGTGTCAGAAAAGCGCTGGAAACAGGGAGATATGCCTTTTTTTGGAAGAAATGGTTAAATTCTTGAATTTTTCATCACACATCATCCCAAATGTCACTAAACAGCTGGAAACGGGGAGATAAGCCTTTTTTGGAAGCATTGATTAAGATTTCTGACTTTTTCATCACATTTCAGCCCAAGTGTCAGAAAAGCGCTGGAACTAGGGAGATATGCCTTGTTTGGAAGAAATGGTTAAATTCTTGAATTTTTCATCACACATCATCCCAAATGTCACTAAACAGCTGGAAACGGGGAGATAAGCCTTTTTTGGAAGCATTGATTAAGATTTCTGACTTTTTCATCACATGTCAGCCCAAGTGTCAAAAAAGCGCTGGAAACAGGGAGATATGCCTTTTTTGGAAGAAATGGTTAAATTCTTGAATTTTTCATCACACATCATCCCAAATGTCACTAAACAGCTGGAAACTGGGAGATAAGCCTTTTTTGGAAGCATTGATTAAGATTTCTGACTTTTTCATCACATGTCAGCCCAAGTGTCAGAAAAGCGCTGGAAACAGGGAGATATGCCTTTTTTGGAAGAAATGGTTAAATTCTTGAATTTTTCATCACACATCATCCCAAATGTCACTAAACAGCTGGAAACGGGGAGATAAGCCTTTTTTGGAAGCATTGATTAAGATTTCTGACTTTTTCATCACATGTCAGCCCAAGTGTCAAAAAAGCGCTGGAAACAGGGAGATATGCCTTTTTTGGAAGAAATGGTTAAATTCTTGAATTTTTAATCACAGATCATCCCAAATGTCACTAAACAGCTGGAAACGGGGAGATAAGCCTTTTTTGGAAGCATTGATTAAGATTTCTGACTTTTTCATCACATGTCAGCCCAAGTGTCAAAAAAGCGCTGGAAACAGGGAGATATGCCTTTTTTGGAAGAAATGGTTAAATTCTTGAATTTTTAATCACAGATCATCCCAAATGTCACTAAACAGCTGGAAACGGGGAGATAAGCCTTTTTTGGAAGCATTGATTAAGATTTCTGACTTTTTCATCACATGTCAGCCCAAGTGTCAAAAAAGCGCTGGAAACAGGGAGATATGCCTTTTTTGGAAGAAATGGTTAAATTCTTGAATTTTTCATCACACATCATCCCAAATGTCACTAAACAGCTGGAAACGGGGAGATAAGCCTTTTTTGGAAGCAATGGTTAACATTTTGACTTTTTCATCACATGTCAGCCCAAGTGTCAGAAAAGCGCTGGAAACAGGGAGATATGCCTTTTTTTGGAAGAAATGGTTAAATTCTTGAATTTTTCATCACACATCATCCCAAATGTCACTAAACAGCTGGAAACGGGGAGATAAGCCTTTTTTGGAAGCATTGATTAAGATTTCTGACTTTTTCATCACATGTCAGCCCAAGTGTCAAAAAAGCGCTGGAAACAGGGAGATATGCCTTTTTTGGAAGAAATGGTTAAATTCTTGAATTTTTCCTCACACATCATCCCAAATGTCACTAAACAGCTGGAAACGGGGAGATAAGCCTTTTTTGGAAGCATTGATTAAGATTTCTGACTTTTTTATCACATGTCAGCCCAAGTGTCAGAAAAGCGCTGGAAACAAGGAGATATGCCTTTTTTGGAAGAAATGGTTAAATTCTTGAATTTTTCATCACACATCATCCCAAATGTCACTAAACAGCTGAAAACGGGGAGATAAGCCTTTTTTGGAAGCATTGATTAAGATTTCTGACTTTTTCATCACATTTCAGCCCAAGTGTCAAAAAAGCGCTGGAAACAGGGAGATATGCCTTTTTTGGAAGAAATGGTTAAATTCTTGAATTTTTAATCACAGATCATCCCAAATGTCACTAAACAGCTGGAAACGGGGAGATAAGCCTTTTTTGGAAGCATTGATTAAGATTTCTGACTTTTTCATCACATGTCAGCCCAAGTGTCAGAAAAGCGCTGGAAACAGGGAGATAAGCCTTTTTTGGAAGAAATGGTTAAATTCTTGAATTTTTCATCACACATCATCCCAAATGTCACTAAACAGCTGGAAACAGGGAGATATGCCTTTTTTGGAAGAAATGGTTAAATTCTTGAATTTTTAATCACAGATCATCCCAAATGTCACTAAACAGCTGGAAACGGGGAGATAAGCCTTTTTTGGAAGCATTGATTAAGATTTCTGACTTTTTCATCACATGTCAGCCCAAGTGTCAAAAAAGCGCTGGAAACAGGGAGATATGCCTTTTTTGGAAGAAATGGTTATATTCTTGAATTTTTCCTCACACATCATCCCAAATGTCACTAAACAGCTGGAAACGGGGAGATAAGCCTTTTTTGGAAGCATTGATTAAGATTTCTGACTTTTTCATCACATGTCAGCCCAAGTGTCAGAAAAGCGCTGGAAACAGGGAGATATGCCTTTTTTGGAAGAAATGGTTAAATTCTTGAATTTTTCATCACACATCATCCCAAATGTCACTAAACAGCTGGAAACGGGGAGATAAGCCTTTTTTGGAAGCAATGGTTAACATTTTGACTTTTTCATCACATGTCAGCCCAAGTGTCAAAAAAGCGCTGGAAACAGGGAGATATGCCTTTTTTGGATAAAATGGTTAAATTCTTGAATTTTTCATCACACATCATCCCAAATGTCACTAAACAGCTGGAAACGGGGAGATAAGCATTTTTTGGAAGCATTGATTAAGATTTCTGACTTTTTCATCACATGTCAGCCCAAGTGTCAAAAAAGCGCTGGAAACAGGGAGATATGCTTTTTTTGGAAGAAATGGTTAAATTCTTGAATTTTTCATCACACATCATCCCAAATGTCACTAAACAGCTGGAAACGGGGAGATAAGCCTTTTTTGGAAGCATTGATTAAGATTTCTGACTTTTTCATCACATGTCAGCCCAAGTGTCAGAAAAGCGCTGGAAACAGGGAGATAAGCCTTTTTTGGAAGAAATGGTTAAATTCTTGAATTTTTAATCACAGATCATCCCAAATGTCACTAAACAGCTGGAAACGGGGAGATAAGCCTTTTTTGGAAGCATTGATTAAGATTTCTGACTTTTTCATCACATGTCAGCCCAAGTGTCAAAAAAGCGCTGGAAACAGGGAGATATGCCTTTTTTGGAAGAAATGGTTAAATTCTTGAATTTTTCCTCACACATCATCCCAAATGTCACTAAACAGCTGGAAACGGGGAGATAAGCCTTTTTTGGAAGCATTGATTAAGATTTCTGACTTTTTCATCACATGTCAGCCCAAGTGTCAGAAAAGCGCTGGAAACAGGGAGATATGCCTTTTTTGGAAGAAATGGTTAAATTCTTGAATTTTTCATCACACATCATCCCAAATGTCACTAAACAGCTGGAAACGGGGAGATAAGCCTTTTTTGGAAGCATTGATTAAGATTTCTGACTTTTCATCACATGTCAGCCCAAGTGTCAGAAAAGCGCTGGAAACAGGGAGATAAGCCTTTTTTGGAAGAAATGGTTAAATTCTTGAATTTTTCATCACACATCATCCCAAATGTCACTAAACAGCTGGAAACGGGGAGATAAGCCTTTTTTGGAAGCAATGGTTAACATTTTGACTTTTTCATCACATATCAGCTCAAGTGTCAGAAAAGCGCTGGAAACAGGGAGATATGCCTTTTTTTGGAAGAAATGGTTAAATTCTTGAATTTTTCATCACACATCATCCCAAATGTCACTAAACAGCTGGAAACGGGGAGATATGCCTTTTTTGGAAGCATTGATTAAGATTTCTGACTTTTTCATCACATGTCAGCCCAAGTGTCAGAAAAGCGCTGGAAACAGGGAGATATGCCTTTTTTGGAAGAAATGGTTAAATTCTTGAATTTTTCATCACACATCATCCCAAATGGCACTAAACAGCTGGAAACGGGGAGATAAGCCTTTTTTGGAAGCATTGATTAAGATTTCTGACTTTTTCATCACATGTCAGCCCAAGTGTCAAAAAAGCGCTGGAAACAGGGAGATATGCCTTTTTTGGAAGAAATGGTTAAATTCTTGAATTTTTCATCACACATCATCCCAAATGTCACTAAACAGCTGGAAACGGGGAGATAAGCCTTTTTTGGAAGCATTGATTAAGATTTCTGACTTTTTCATCACATGTCAGCCCAAGTGTCAGAAAAGCGCTGGAAACAGGGAGATAAGCCTTTTTTGGAAGAAATGGTTAAATTCTTGAATTTTTCATCACACATCATCCCAAATGTCACTAAACAGCTGGAAACGGGGAGATAAGCCTTTTTTGGAAGCAATGGTTAACATTTTGACTTTTTCATCACATATCAGCTCAAGTGTCAGAAAAACGCTGGAAACAGGGAGATATGCCTTTTTTTGGAAGAAATGGTTAAATTCTTGAATTTTTCATCACACATCATCCCAAATGTCACTAAACAACTGGAAACGGGGAGATAAGCCTTTTTTGGAAGCATTGATTAAGATTTCTGACTTTTTCATCACATTTCAGCCCAAGTGTCAGAAAAGCGCAGGAAACAGGGAGATATGCCTTGTTTGGAAGAAATGGTTAAATTCTTGAATTTTTCATCACACATCATCCCAAATGTCACTAAACAGCTGGAAACGGGGAGATAAGCCTTTTTTGGAAGCATTGATTAAGATTTCTGACTTTTTCATCACATGTCAGCCCAAGTGTCAAAAAAGCGCTGGAAACAGGGAGATATGCCTTTTTTGGAAGAAATGGTTAAATTCTTGAATTTTTCATCACACATCATCCCAAATGTCACTAAACAGCTGGAAACGGGGAGATAAGCTTTTTTTGGAAGCATTGATTAAGATTTCTGACTTTTTCATCACATGTCAGCCCAAGTGTCAGAAAAGCGCTGGAAACAGGGAGATAAGCCTTGTTTGGAAGAAATGGTTAAATTCTTGAATTTTTCATCACACATCATCCCAAATGTCACTAAACAGCTGGAAACGGGGAGATAAGCCTTTTTTGGAAGCAATGGTTAACATTTTGACTTTTCATCACATATCAGCCCAAGTGTCAGAAAAGCGCTGGAAACAGGGAGATATGCCTTTTTTGGAAGAAATGGTTAAATTCTTGAATTTTTCATCACAGATCATCCCAAATGTCACTAAACAGCTGGAAACGGGGAGATAAGCCTTTTTTGGAAGCATTGATTAAGATTTCTGACTTTTTCATCACATGTCAGCCCAAGTGTCAGAAAAGCGCTGGAAACAGGGAGATAAGCCTTGTTTGGAAGAAATGGTTAAATTCTTGAATTTTTCATCACACATCATCCCAAATGTCACTAAACAGCTGGAAACGGGGAGATAAGCCTTTTTTGGAAGCAATGGTTAACATTTTGACTTTTCATCACATATCAGCTCAAGTGTCAGAAAAGCGCTGGAAACAGGGAGATATGCCTTTTTTTGGAAGAAATGGTTAAATTCTTGAATTTTTCATCACACATCATCCCAAATGTCACTAAACAGCTGGAAACGGGGAGATATGTCTTTTTTGGAAGCATTGATTAAGATTTCTGACTTTTTCATCACATGTCAGCCCAAGTGTCAGAAAAGCGCTGGAAACAGGGAGATATGCCTTTTTTGGAAGAAATGGTTAAATTCTTGAATTTTTCATCACACATCATCCCAAATGGCACTAAACAGCTGGAAACGGGGAGATAAGCCTTTTTTGGAAGCATTGATTAAGATTTCTGACTTTTTCATCACATGTCAGCCCAAGTGTCAGAAAAGCGCTGGAAACAGGGAGATAAGCCTTTTTTGGAAGAAATGGTTAAATTCTTGAATTTTTCATCACACATCATCCCAAATGTCACTAAACAGCTGGCAACGGGGAGATAAGCCTTTTTTGGAAGCAATGGTTAACATTTTGACTTTTTCATCACATATCAGCTCAAGTGTCAGAAAAACGCTGGAAACAGGGAGATATGCCTTTTTTTGGAAGAAATGGTTAAATTCTTGAATTTTTCATCACACATCATCCCAAATGTCACTAAACAACTGGAAACGGGGAGATAAGCCTTTTTTGGAAGCATTGATTAAGATTTCTGACTTTTTCATCACATTTCAGCCCAAGTGTCAGAAAAGCGCAGGAAACAGGGAGATATGCCTTGTTTGGAAGAAATGGTTAAATTCTTGAATTTTTCATCACACATCATCCCAAATGTCACTAAACAGCTGGAAACGGGGAGATAAGCCTTTTTTGGAAGCATTGATTAAGATTTCTGACTTTTTCATCACATGTCAGCCCAAGTGTCAAAAAAGCGCTGGAAACAGGGAGATATGCCTTTTTTGGAAGAAATGGTTAAATTCTTGAATTTTTCATCACACATCATCCCAAATGTCACTAAACAGCTGGAAACGGGGAGATAAGGCTTTTTTTGGAAGCATTGATTAAGATTTCTGACTTTTTCATCACATGTCAGCCCAAGTGTCAGAAAAGCGCTGGAAACAGGGAGATAAGCCTTGTTTGGAAGAAATGGTTAAATTCTTGAATTTTTCATCACACATCATCCCAAATGTCACTAAACAGCTGGAAACGGGGAGATAAGCCTTTTTTGGAAGCAATGGTTAACATTTTGACTTTTCATCACATATCAGCCCAAGTGTCAGAAAAGCGCTGGAAACAGGGAGATATGCCTTTTTTGGAAGAAATGGTTAAATTCTTGAATTTTTCATCACAGATCATCCCAAATGTCACTAAACAGCTGGAAACGGGGAGATAAGCCTTTTTTGGAAGCATTGATTAAGATTTCTGACTTTTCATCACATGTCAGCCCAAGTGTCAGAAAAGCGCTGGAAACAGGGAGATAAGCCTTTTTTGGAAGAAATGGTTAAATTCTTGAATTTTTCATCACACATCATCCCAAATGTCACTAAACAGCTGGAAACGGGGAGATAAGCATTTTTTGGAAGCATTGATTAAGATTTCTGACTTTTTCATCACATGTCAGCCCAAGTGTCAGAAAAGCGCTGGAAACAGGGAGATATGCTTTTTTTGGAAGAAATGGTTAAATTCTTGAATTTTTCATCACACATCATCCCAAATGTCACTAAACAGCTGGAAACGGGGAGATAAGCCTTTTTTGGAAGCATTGATTAAGATTTCTGACTTTTTCATCACATGTCAGCCCAAGTGTCAGAAAAGCGCTGGAAACAGGGAGATAAGCCTTTTTTGGAAGAAATGGTTAAATTCTTGAATTTTTAATCACAGATCATCCCAAATGTCACTAAACAGCTGGAAACGGGGAGATAAGCCTTTTTTGGAAGCATTGATTAAGATTTCTGACTTTTTCATCACATGTCAGCCCAAGTGTCAAAAAAGCGCTGGAAACAGGGAGATATGCCTTTTTTGGAAGAAATGGTTAAATTCTTGAATTTTTCCTCACACATCATCCCAAATGTCACTAAACAGCTGGAAACGGGGAGATGAGCCTTTTTTGGAAGCATTGATTAAGATTTCTGACTTTTTCATCACATGTCAGCCCAAGTGTCAGAAAAGCGCTGGAAACAGGGAGATATGCCTTTTTTGGAAGAAATGGTTAAATTCTTGAATTTTTCATCACACATCATCCCAAATGTCACTAAACAGCTGGAAACGGGGAGATAAGCCTTTTTTGGAAGCATTGATTAAGATTTCTGACTTTTTCATCACATTTCAGCCCAAGTGTCAGAAAAGCGCAGGAAACAGGGAGATATGCCTTGTTTGGAAGAAATGGTTAAATTCTTGAATTTTTCATCACACATCATCCCAAATGTCACTAAACAGCTGGAAACGGGGAGATAAGCCTTTTTTGGAAGCATTGATTAAGATTTCTGACTTTTTCATCACATGTCAGCCCAAGTGTCAAAAAAGCGCTGGAAACAGGGAGATATGCCTTTTTTGGAAGAAATGGTTAAATTCTTGAATTTTTCATCACACATCATCCCAAATGTCACTAAACAGCTGGAAACGGGGAGATAAGCTTTTTTTGGAAGCATTGATTAAGATTTCTGACTTTTTCATCACATGTCAGCCCAAGTGTCAGAAAAGCGCTGGAAACAGGGAGATAAGCCTTTTTTTGAAGAAATGGTTAAATTCTTGAATTTTTCATCACACATCATCCCAAATGTCACTAAACAGCTGGAAACGGGGAGATAAGCCCTTTTTGGAAGCAATGGTTAACATTTTGACTTTTTCATCACATATCAGCCCAAGTGTCAGTAAAGCGCTGGAAACAGGGAGATAAGCCTTGTTTGGAAGAAATGGTTAAATTCTTGAATTTTTCATCACACATCATCCCAAATGTCACTAAACAGCTGGAAACGGGGAGATAAGCCTTTTTTGGAAGCATTGATTAAGATTTCTGACTTTTTCATCACATGTCAGCCTAAGTGTCAAAAAAGCGCTGGAAACAGGGAGATATGCCTTTTTTGGAAGAAATGGTTAAATTCTTGAATTTTTCATCACACATCATCCCAAATGTCACTAAACAGCTGGAAACTGGGAGATAAGCCTTTTTTGGAAGCATTGATTAAGATTTCTGACTTTTTCATCACATGTCAGCCCAAGTGTCAGAAAAGCGCTGGAAACAGGGAGATATGCCTTTTTTGGAAGAAATGGTTAAATTCTTGAATTTTTCATCACACATCATCCCAAATGTCACTAAACAGCTGGAAACGGGGAGATAAGCCTTTTTTGGAAGCATTGATTAAGATTTCTGACTTTTTCATCACATGTCAGCCCAAGTGTCAGAAAAGCGCTGGAAACAGGGAGATAAGCCTTTTTTGGAAGAAATGGTTAAATTCTTGAATTTTTCATCACACATCATCCCAAATGTCACTAAACAACTGGAAACGGGGAGATAAGCCTTTTTTGGAAGCAATGGTTAACATTTTGACTTTTTCATCACATATCAGCTCAAGTGTCAGAAAAGCGCTGGAAACAGGGAGATAAGCCTTTTTTGGAAGAAATGGTTAAATTCTTGAATTTTTCATCACACATCATCCCAAATGTCACTAAACAGCTGGAAACGGGGAGATAAGCCTTTTCTGGAAGCAATGGTTAACATTTTGACTTTTTCATCACATATCAGCGCAAGTGTCAGAAAAGCGCTGGAAACAGGGATATAAGCCTTTTTTGGAAGAAATGGTTAAATTCTTGAATTTTTCATCACACATCATCCCAAATGTCACTAAACAGCTGGAAACAGGGAGATAAGCCTTTTTTGGAAGCATTGATTAAGATTTCTGACTTTTTCATCACATGTCAGCCCAAGTGTCAGAAAAGCGCTGGAAACGGGGAGATATGCCTTTTTTGGAAGAAATGGTTAAATTCTTGAATTTTTCATCACTCATCATCCCAAATGTCACTAAACAGCTGGAAACGGGGAGATAAGCCTTTTTTGGAAGCATTGATTAAGATTTCTGACTTTTTCATCACATGTCAGCCCAAGTGTCAGAAAAGCGCTGGAAACAGGGAGATATGCCTTTTTTGGAAGAAATGGTTAAATTCTTGAATTTTTCATCACACATCATCCCAAATGTCACTAAACAGCTGGAAACTGGGAGATAAGCCTTTTTTGGAAGCATTGATTAAGATTTCTGACTTTTTCATCACATGTCAGCCCAAGTGTCAGAAAAGCGCTGGAAACAGGGAGATATGCCTTTTTTGGAAGAAATGGTTAAATTCTTGAATTTTTCATCACACATCATCCCAAATGTCACTAAACAGCTGGAAACGGGGAGATAAGCCTTTTTTGGAAGCATTGATTAAGATTTCTGACTTTTTCATCACATATCAGCTCAAGTGTCAGAAAAGCGCTGGAAACAGGGAGATATGCCTTTTTTGGAAGAAATGGTTAAATTCTTGAATTTTTCATCACTCATCATCCCAAATGTCACTAAACAGCTGGAAACGGGGAGATAAGCCTTTTTTGGAAGCATTGATTAAGATTTCTGACTTTTTCATCACATGTCAGCCCAAGTGTCAGAAAAGCGCTGGAAACAGGGAGATATGCCTTTTTTGGAAGAAATGGTTAAATTCTTGAATTTTTCCTCACACATCATCCCAAATGTCACTAAACAGCTGGAAACTGGGAGATAAGCCTTTTTTGGAAGCATTGATTAAGATTTCTGACTTTTTCATCACATGTCAGCCCAAGTGTCAGAAAAGCGCTGGAAACAGGGAGATATGCCTTTTTTGGAAGAAATGGTTAAATTCTTGAATTTTTCATCACACATCATCCCAAATGTCACTAAACAGCTGGAAACGGGGAGATAAGCCTTTTTTGGAAGCATTGATTAAGATTTCTGACTTTTTCATCACATATCAGCTCAAGTGTCAGAAAAGCGCTGGAAACAGGGAGATAAGCCTTTTTTGGAAGAAATGGTTAAATTCTTGAATTTTTCATCACACATCATCCCAAATGTCACTAAACAGCTGGAAACGGGGAGATAAGCCTTTTCTGGAAGCAATGGTTAACATTTTGACTTTTTCATCACATATCAGCGCAAGTGTCAGAAAAGCGCTGGAAACAGGGATATAAGCCTTTTTTGGAAGAAATGGTTAAATTCTTGAATTTTTCATCACACATCATCCCAAATGTCACTAAACAGCTGGAAACAGGGAGATAAGCCTTTTTTGGAAGCATTGATTAAGATTTCTGACTTTTTCATCACATGTCAGCCCAAGTGTCAGAAAAGCGCTGGAAACAGGGAGATATGCCTTTTTTGGAAGAAATGGTTAAATTCTTGAATTTTTCATCACACATCATCCCAAATGTCACTAAACAGCTGGAAACGGGGAGATAAGCCTTTTTTGGAAGCATTGATTAAGATTTCTGACTTTTTCATCACATGTCAGCCCAAGTGTCAGAAAAGCGCTGGAAACAGGGAGATAAGCCTTTTTTGGAAGAAATGGTTAAATTCTTGAATTTTTCATCACACATCATCCCAAATGTCACTAAACAGCTGGAAACAGGGAGATAAGCCTTTTTTGGAAGCATTGATTAAGATTTCTGACTTTTTCATCACATGTCAGCCCAAGTGTCAGAAAAGCGCTGGTAACAGGGAGATATGCCTTTTTTGGAAGAAATGGTTAAATTCTTGAATTTTTCATCACACATCATCCCAAATGTCACTAAACAGCTGGAAACGGGGAGATAAGCCTTTTTTGGAAGCATTGATTAAGATTTCTGACTTTTTCATCACATATCAGCTCAAGTGTCAGAAAAGCGCTGGAAACAGGGAGATAAGCCTTTTTTGAAAGAAATGGTTAAATTCTTGAATTTTTCATCACACATCATCCCAAATGTCACTAAACAGCTGGAAACGGGGAGATAAGCCTTTTCTGGAAGCAATGGTTAACATTTTGACTTTTTCATCACATATCAGCGCAAGTGTCAGAAAAGCGCTGGAAACAGGGAGATATGCCTTTTTTTGGAAGAAATGGTTAAATTCTTGAATTTTTCATCACACATCATCCCAAATGTCACTAAACAACTGGAAACGGGGAGATAAGCCTTTTTTGGAAGCATTGATTAAGATTTCTGACTTTTTCATCACATTTCAGCCCAAGTGTCAGAAAAGCGCAGGAAACAGGGAGATATGCCTTGTTTGGAAGAAATGGTTAAATTCTTGAATTTTTCATCACACATCATCCCAAATGTCACTAAACAGCTGGAAACGGGGAGATAAGCCTTTTTTGGAAGCATTGATTAAGATTTCTGACTTTTTCATCACATGTCAGCCCAAGTGTCAAAAAAGCGCTGGAAACAGGGAGATATGCCTTTTTTGGAAGAAATGGTTAAATTCTTGAATTTTTCATCACACATCATCCCAAATGTCACTAAACAGCTGGAAACGGGGAGATAAGCTTTTTTTGGAAGCATTGATTAAGATTTCTGACTTTTTCATCACATGTCAGCCCAAGTGTCAGAAAAGCGCTGGAAACAGGGAGATAAGCCTTTTTTTGAAGAAATGGTTAAATTCTTGAATTTTTCATCACACATCATCCCAAATGTCACTAAACAGCTGGAAACGGGGAGATAAGCCCTTTTTGGAAGCAATGGTTAACATTTTGACTTTTTCATCACATATCAGCCCAAGTGTCAGTAAAGCGCTGGAAACAGGGAGATAAGCCTTGTTTGGAAGAAATGGTTAAATTCTTGAATTTTTCATCACACATCATCCCAAATGTCACTAAACAGCTGGAAACGGGGAGATAAGCCTTTTTTGGAAGCATTGATTAAGATTTCTGACTTTTTCATCACATGTCAGCCCAAGTGTCAAAAAAGCGCTGGAAACAGGGAGATATGCCTTTTTTGGAAGAAATGGTTAAATTCTTGAATTTTTCATCACACATCATCCCAAATGTCACTAAACAGCTGGAAACTGGGAGATAAGCCTTTTTTGGAAGCATTGATTAAGATTTCTGACTTTTTCATCACATGTCAGCCCAAGTGTCAGAAAAGCGCTGGAAACAGGGAGATATGCCTTTTTTGGAAGAAATGGTTAAATTCTTGAATTTTTCATCACACATCATCCCAAATGTCACTAAACAGCTGGAAACGGGGAGATAAGCCTTTTTTGGAAGCATTGATTAAGATTTCTGACTTTTTCATCACATGTCAGCCCAAGTGTCAGAATAGCGCTGGAAACAGGGAGATAAGCCTTTTTTGGAAGAAATGGTTAAATTCTTGAATTTTTCATCACACATCATCCCAAATGTCACTAAACAACTGGAAACGGGGAGATAAGCCTTTTTTGGAAGCAATGGTTAACATTTTGACTTTTTCATCACATATCAGCTCAAGTGTCAGAAAAGCGCTGGAAACAGGGAGATAAGCCTTTTTTGGAAGAAATGGTTAAATTCTTGAATTTTTCATCACACATCATCCCAAATGTCACTAAACAGCTGGAAACGGGGAGATAAGCCTTTTCTGGAAGCAATGGTTAACATTTTGACTTTTTCATCACATATCAGCGCAAGTGTCAGAAAAGCGCTGGAAACAGGGATATAAGCCTTTTTTGGAAGAAATGGTTAAATTCTTGAATTTTTCATCACACATCATCCCAAATGTCACTAAACAGCTGGAAACAGGGAGATAAGCCTTTTTTGGAAGCATTGATTAAGATTTCTGACTTTTTCATCACATGTCAGCCCAAGTGTCAGAAAAGCGCTGGAAACAGGGAGATATGCCTTTTTTGGAAGAAATGGTTAAATTCTTGAATTTTGTATCACACATCATCCCAAATGTCACTAAACAGCTGGAAACAGGGAGATAAGCCTTTTTTGGAAGCATTGATTAAGATTTCTGACTTTTTCATCACATGTCAGCCCAAGTGTCAGAAAAGCGCTGGAAACAGGGAGATAAGCCTTTTTTGGAAGAAATGGTTAAATTCTTGAATTTTTCATCACACATCATCCCAAATGTCACTAAACAGCTGGAAACAGGGAGATAAGCCTTTTTTGGAAGCATTGATTAAGATTTCTGACTTTTTCATCACATGTCAGCCCAAGTGTCAGAAAAGCGCTGGAAACAGGGAGATATGCCTTTTTTGGAAGAAATGGTTAAATTCTTGAATTTTTCATCACACATCATCCCAAATGTCACTAAACAGCTGGAAACGGGGAGATAAGCCTTTTTTGGAAGCATTGATTAAGATTTCTGACTTTTTCATCACATGTCAGCCCAAGTGTCAGAAAAGCGCTGGAAACAGGGAGATAAGCCTTTTTTGGAAGAAATGGTTAAATTCTTGAATTTTTCATCACACATCATCCCAAATGTCACTAAACAGCTGGAAACGGGGAGATAAGCCTTTTTTGGAAGCAATGGTTAACATTTTGACTTTTTCATCACATATCAGCACAAGTGTCAGAAAAGCGCTGGAAACAGGGAGATAAGCCTTGTTTGGAAGAAATGGTTAAATTCTTGAATTTTTCATCACACATCATCCCAAATGTCACTAAACAGCTGGAAACGGGGAGATAAGCCTTTTTTGGAAGCATTGATTAAGATTTCTGACTTTTTCATCACATGTCAGCCCAAGTGTCAAAAAAGCGCTGGAAACAGGGAGATAAGCCTTTTTTGGAAGAAATGGCTAAATTCTTGAATTTTTCATCACACATCATCCCAAATGTCACTAAACTGCTGGAAACAGGGAGATAAGCCTTTTTTGGAAGCATTGATTAAGATTTCTGACTTTTTCATCACATGTCAGCCCAAGTGTCAGAAAAGCGCTGGTAACAGGGAGATATGCCTTTTTTGGAAGAAATGGTTAAATTCTTGAATTTTTCATCACACATCATCCCAAATGTCACTAAACAGCTGGAAACGGGGAGATAAGCCTTTTTTGGAAGCATTGATTAAGATTTCTGACTTTTTCATCACATATCAGCTCAAGTGTCAGAAAAGCGCTGGAAACAGGGAGATAAGCCTTTTTTGGAAGAAATGGTTAAATTCTTGAATTTTTCATCACACATCATCCCAAATGTCACTAAACAGCTGGAAACGGGGAGATAAGCCTTTTTTGGAAGCATTGATTAAGATTTCTGACTTTTTCATCACATTTCAGCCCAAGTGTCAGAAAAGCGCAGGAAACAGGGAGATATGCCTTGTTTGGAAGAAATGGTTAAATTCTTGAATTTTTCATCACACATCATCCCAAATGTCACTAAACAGCTGGAAACGGGGAGATAAGCCTTTTTTGGAAGCAATGGTTAACATTTTGACTTTTTCATCACATGTCAGCCCAAGTGTCAGAAAAGCGCTGGAAACAGGGAGATATGCCTTTTTTTGGAAGAAATGGTTAAATTCTTGAATTTTTCATCACACATCATCCCAAATGTCACTAAACAGCTGGAAACGGGGAGATAAGCCTTTTTTGGAAGCATTGATTAAGATTTCTGACTTTTTCATCACATGTCAGCCCAAGTGTCAAAAAAGCGCTGGAAACAGGGAGATATGCCTTTTTTGGAAGAAATGGTTAAATTCTTGAATTTTTCCTCACACATCATCCCAAATGTCACTAAACAGCTGGAAACGGGGAGATAAGCCTTTTTTGGAAGCATTGATTAAGATTTCTGACTTTTTTATCACATGTCAGCCCAAGTGTCAGAAAAGCGCTGGAAACAAGGAGATATGCCTTTTTTGGAAGAAATGGTTAAATTCTTGAATTTTTCATCACACATCATCCCAAATGTCACTAAACAGCTGAAAACGGGGAGATAAGCCTTTTTTGGAAGCATTGATTAAGATTTCTGACTTTTTCATCACATTTCAGCCCAAGTGTCAAAAAAGCGCTGGAAACAGGGAGATATGCCTTTTTTGGAAGAAATGGTTAAATTCTTGAATTTTTAATCACAGATCATCCCAAATGTCACTAAACAGCTGGAAACGGGGAGATAAGCCTTTTTTGGAAGCATTGATTAAGATTTCTGACTTTTTCATCACATGTCAGCCCAAGTGTCAGAAAAGCGCTGGAAACAGGGAGATAAGCCTTTTTTGGAAGAAATGGTTAAATTCTTGAATTTTTCATCACACATCATCCCAAATGTCACTAAACAGCTGGAAACAGGGAGATATGCCTTTTTTGGAAGAAATGGTTAAATTCTTGAATTTTTAATCACAGATCATCCCAAATGTCACTAAACAGCTGGAAACGGGGAGATAAACCTTTTTTGGAAGCATTGATTAAGATTTCTGACTTTTTCATCACATGTCAGCCCAAGTGTCAAAAAAGCGCTGGAAACAGGGAGATATGCCTTTTTTGGAAGAAATGGTTATATTCTTGAATTTTTCCTCACACATCATCCCAAATGTCACTAAACAGCTGGAAACGGGGAGATAAGCCTTTTTTGGAAGCATTGATTAAGATTTCTGACTTTTTCATCACATGTCAGCCCAAGTGTCAGAAAAGCGCTGGAAACAGGGAGATATGCCTTTTTTGGAAGAAATGGTTAAATTCTTGAATTTTTCATCACACATCATCCCAAATGTCACTAAACAGCTGGAAACGGGGAGATAAGCCTTTTTTGGAAGCATTGATTAAGATTTCTGACTTTTTCATCACATGTCAGCCCAAGTGTCAGAAAAGCGCTGGAAACAGGGAGATAAGCCTTTTTTGGAAGAAATGGTTAAATTCTTGAATTTTTCATCACACATCATCCCAAATGTCACTAAACAGCTGGAAACGGGGAGATAAGCCTTTTTTGGAAGCAATGGTTAACATTTTGACTTTTTCATCACATGTCAGCCCAAGTGTCAAAAAAGCGCTGGAAACAGGGAGATATGCCTTTTTTGGATAAAATGGTTAAATTCTTGAATTTTTCATCACACATCATCCCAAATGTCACTAAACAGCTGGAAACGGGGAGATAAGCATTTTTTGGAAGCATTGATTAAGATTTCTGACTTTTTCATCACATGTCAGCCCAAGTGTCAAAAAGCGCTGGAAACAGGGAGATATGCTTTTTTTGGAAGAAATGGTTAAATTCTTGAATTTTTCATCACACATCATCCCAAATGTCACTAAACAGCTGGAAACGGGGAGATAAGCCTTTTTTGGAAGCATTGATTAAGATTTCTGACTTTTTCATCACATGTCAGCCCAAGTGTCAGAAAAGCGCTGGAAACAGGGAGATAAGCCTTTTTTGGAAGAAATGGTTAAATTCTTGAATTTTTAATCACAGATCATCCCAAATGTCACTAAACAGCTGGAAACGGGGAGATAAGCCTTTTTTGGAAGCATTGATTAAGATTTCTGACTTTTTCATCACATGTCAGCCCAAGTGTCAAAAAAGCGCTGGAAACAGGGAGATATGCCTTTTTTGGAAGAAATGGTTAAATTCTTGAATTTTTCCTCACACATCATCCCAAATGTCACTAAACAGCTGGAAACGGGGAGATAAGCCTTTTTTGGAAGCATTGATTAAGATTTCTGACTTTTTCATCACATGTCAGCCCAAGTGTCAGAAAAGCGCTGGAAACAGGGAGATATGCCTTTTTTGGAAGAAATGGTTAAATTCTTGAATTTTTCATCACACATCATCCCAAATGTCACTAAACAGCTGGAAACGGGGAGATAAGCCTTTTTTGGAAGCATTGATTAAGATTTCTGACTTTTTCATCACATGTCAGCCCAAGTGTCAGAAAAGCGCTGGAAACAGGGAGATAAGCCTTTTTTGGAAGAAATGGTTAAATTCTTGAATTTTTCATCACACATCATCCCAAATGTCACTAAACAGCTGGAAACGGGGAGATAAGCCTTTTTTGGAAGCAATGGTTAACATTTTGACTTTTTCATCACATATCAGCTCCAGTGTCAGAAAAGCGCTGGAAACAGGGAGATATGCCTTTTTTTGGAAGAAATGGTTAAATTCTTGAATTTTTCATCACACATCATCCCAAATGTCACTAAACAGCTGGAAACGGGGAGATATGCCGTTTTTGGAAGCAATGGTTAACATTTTGACTTTTTCATCACATGTCAGCCCAAGTGTCAGAAAAGCGCTGGAAACAGGGAGATATGCCTTTTTTGGAAGAAATGGTTAAATTCTTGAATTTTTCATCACACATCATCCCAAATGGCACTAAACAGCTGGAAACGGGGAGATAAGCCTTTTTTGGAAGCATTGATTAAGATTTCTGACTTTTTCATCACATGTCAGCCCAAGTGTCAAAAAAGCGCTGGAAACAGGGAGATATGCCTTTTTTGGAAGAAATGGTTAAATTCTTGAATTTTTCATCACACATCATCCCAAATGTCACTAAACAGCTGGAAACGGGGAGATAAGCCTTTTTTGGAAGCATTGATTAAGATTTCTGACTTTTTCATCACATGTCAGCCCAAGTGTCAGAAAAGCGCTGGAAACAGGGAGATAAGCCCTTTTTTGGAAGAAATGGTTAAATTCTTGAATTTTTCATCACACATCATCCCAAATGTCACTAAACAG